>NC_082655.1:9709200-9846700 GCF_028023285.1 Balaenoptera ricei
TCCTATTGCTCTTGACTCTTCCTCTGCTTGGTTAAAGGCACCCTGATATTAATCTGATAACGCACAGTTAAATCATTAATAGCTTGGATACCTTGGAATAAGCTTTACAAACTTTACATAGTACCCACCCTATTTCCAGAAGGAGGCCAACTCAACAGTGCAAATATCCTTGCTCACCCCCCACATTTGGTTACCATGTCCCTAACATACAATTAAAACTGACATTAATCAGAAGGTACATTCAGACTTGATTTTCCCAAGAACTCCCTCTTCATAGTCTCCAAAGACAAGGTAATGCTTCCAAATAGTTTGTGTTTCAACCATTTTTGCTATTAATTGCTGAAAGATGGCAGGAAACCTTGAGAAATTTTGAGACATTGCTTCAAAGTGATATACCTCCTGTGGGATGTAAAATACTATTCTCCTCTGCTTCCTTTTAGCCAGAGATATTTAAAAATAACTATTCTACAAAGGCTGCCCTCCAGAATCTTGGCTCTCTCATCAATAGAGAGCAAGAATTTTGGCTGTTTTATTCTGTATTGAATTCTCAGTGCCTGAAACAGTTCCTAGAACAGTCACCGGAGATAAGGCAGAGAAGCTACTAGGTGATGTATAAATAGTTGTTAAGTGGACTGACTAATGAATGAACTGCTCTCTCTCGGAAACACTTAGTAAACTGTGTGGTCGGTGCTCAGCTATCCAGATTATAATGGTTATCCACACGCGTATTAAGTTTCCAAGAGGTGGGACACAGGGACTATGGAACTGAGAGTTTCTGCAATTAATCACCATTCAAATGCTTTTGCAAGTCCTTGACTTTAAAAGGGGAAGGTTTTCTAGATCTTTCCCTGTAAGATCAAGAACCACGCGCTTCTACTGAATGTTGTTCACATTTCCTCATGGGGACAGAGGATACTACTCCTGTTTGAGACTTTCTTTTTCCATTCTTCTATTCTTCAGATATCAGGGAACCTCATAAATTAAAATTCTCAGGATCTAATTTGAAGGTGGGCTCATGGATTAAAATCCCTGAGAAAAGGCAGGGGTTTGTTGGTTTTCCTCAGCTTAGTATTTCTCTTTGGGGAGAATTTGATGCTGAAAGCTTGGCTTCTGTGTACCGGTGCTGAATCAAATCTCAGGGACAGAGTTTTGGGTGAAGTAGAAATGAACAGCTTTATTGCTTTGTCAGGCAAAAGGGGACACAGCAGGCTCCTGCCCTGAAAAACTATGTGTCCCAACCTGGGAGGATTTGGTGAGGAGTTTTATAGCAATCGGTTTAAGGGCAGGGTTGAGGATAAGATTAGAGTGTGAGCAGGGCCTGCAGGGCCTGCAGTCCTTTAATCTGGCCTCAGGTGGTCTCTGGATAAACTTCTCTAGTTCTCGAGGCTATCAAACCGTGACCTTCTCTCTGGAATGAGGATTACTTCATCTTCCATTTATTGGGGGTTTTAGTTCTACAAAGAGCTCAAAGATATTGTTATGTGTATCCCTTGAGGCGGAACCGGGGCTCTGCCCCAAGGCTTCGTTATTGTGTTTTGGCAGCCCCTCCCTTGTCTTTGTATCCCCTCCCTTCCCTGACTAGCAATGGTTTGAATCTGCCCTTTGGAACTCAAGGAAGGTCATGGAGGCTGCAAGAAACGGGGGACACAGAAAGGCCTCCGTGCCCAGGAACCCCCCCAGGGTCCTGCTCGGTTTCAGCTTCTGCACACCGGACAAAATGAGTACAACCTCTGGGTCCTCTGAGCCCTGATGCTGCTGACGGTACTGCGCTAGCATCTTAAAAGTAGGAGTTTATCCCAATAAGTGCCTCCATCCTCTATATGCTTCCTGAATCTGGAAGCTAGTCAGTAAATGCTTTTTCTTTGATTCCAAACAAATACCCACTGGGGAACTGTAGCTAATAATAACAAGCCCAAAACATGGGCAGATTTTATTTTTCAAGCTGCTCCAGTCCTCACTGACAACTCCTGGGACCCACCAGACATAGGTGAATAGGAGATGGTGAGATAGCTCGCCATGAATCTCTCCTGGCAGGATGCCATCTCTAGGCCTTTGCTTAGAGACTCTCAACCTTTGGGATATTAGGGCCGAGTTCTCTTTCTTATCACAACCCCTTTGTATATGTCTCAGGCTGCTTCCCAGATAGCAGATCAAGGATGCTAGGGTCACCTGCTTTGTGGGGTGCTGGGTCACCTTGCCTTGGAAGCTAGCTCTTGAGAAGCCTGCGGAGGGGCACCCACACCTTGCTTCCTAGTCTGTAAAACTGAAGTTCAGGATTTACACATCGGGGTCTCTGCTGATGCATGGCTCATGGAAGGGATCTCTTTGATTTTTTTCCTGAGTAGCTTCAACTGCTGGAGAGGTTGAGTCATTTGACTCAGCTGAGAAATAAAGACATGTTTTACTCAGATTAGACCCAGATGATGCCTGCTGTAAGTGGTCCTGTGAAAAATCTCTCCATCATGAAAATATCAGCTCCAGGAAATAGTGCACATTTGCAACACTCTCATAGGATATAGCTTACAATTTCTTCAAACACTTGTTGGCCAGAGCTAAGGCTTCATGGATTGCTTCCAACACTGGGCTTCTTTGGTGTTCCATCAGCCATTTTTGTTTCTCTGCCTCTGATCCTGGCACTTCTGCAGCATCTTGGCAATAGGGTAGAAGGTCCTGAAAACAGATTTAAATTTTGATAATAGGATTTCCCTGGTGGTGCAGTGGTTAAGAATCCGCCTGCCAATGCAGCGGACACGGGTTCAAGCCCTGGTCAGGGAAGATCCCACATGCCGTGGAACAACTAAGCCTGTGCGCCACAACTACTGAGCCTGAGCTCTAGAGCCCGAGAGCCACAATGACTGAGCCTGCGAGCCACAACTACTGAAACCCACGCACCACAACTACTGAAGCCCTCGCGCCCAGAGCCCGTGCTCTGCAACAAGAGAAGCCACCGCAACGAGAAGCCCGAGCACCACAACGAAGACCTAATGCAGCCAAAATAAATAAAATTTAAAAAAATTTTTTGGATAATATTATTTCCCTTCAGTAATAAAAGATGTAACTTTCCTAACAATGTACCCTAATGGTGAAGTGGTCTTTGGGGGCTTGTAGGAGGCAAAACATTGGAATGTACTAAATGCCATTGAATTGTACACTTTAAAATGATTAAAATGGTACATTTTATGTTTTGTGTATTTTACTACGACAAAAATGTTGAAAAACACTATAAAAATTATAAAGAAATTTAAGTAGTATATTTATATATCATAGATTTGGGAAAGGCTTTCTATATAAAAACTCCAGAAGCCATGGATAAAGGATGAAGAGATATAGCCACTTAAAAATTTAAAACTTCTGTTTGGTATAATATACCATAATAATGTTTATGATATATTTGAAACATATTTGAGATCCCAAGTTAATAGCTTTAAAATATAAATGTATCCAACAAATCAATGAAAAATTTTAAAAATAATAAAATGGGTAAAGAATATCAAAGGAAATACTCCAAAAATACAAATGCTTTTAAATGTAGAAACAAGCTTCACCTCACTAATATTTTTGTAATAAAAATTGAAACTAAGAAATAGTTTTTACACATATGACTGGAATTTAAGAGATTGAAAACATCCCGGGTAGACAAGAGAGTATGGAAATGGGCACTCATATATGCTGTTGGAAGTTGAAATTGCTACAGTAATTTTGAGAGGGTATTTTGCAATTTTTATCAAAATAAAAAACGTGCATAACCTGTGTCCTTGCAATTCCACTTAAATGATGTTATACTCTAGAAATTCACTTTAGAGAGTGTCTTAAGATATATATGTGTAATAATTTTTATTGTAGCCATATATATAATAACAAGAAGAGTGGAAACAACTTAAAGAACTGCCAGTGGAGTGGGGATCATTTAAATTAAATATAGCATCGTGAGCTGCTCTACATTCATGAAAAATAATGAATAGGGCTAATAAGGAAGTACCAAAATGGAAAGATATCCACTATAGAAAATAACGAAGCTGCTGAAGACTATTTACAGTATCTCAAAACTTAGTACCGAAAAGCACAGATTAAGGGAGAATTTTATTTCTTATTTATGTACCCCAAAATATAATTTTGTCATCATAATGGTGATTTATTTTTGGTTTTTTTTTTTGGTTTTTTTTTTTAAATTTCTAAAAATCACCATATCATTCTCTCTCTAGAGCTCTGAACAAATTTATTTTCTTTCCAGGCTCATCATTGTTATTCCAACTTTGTGCTCTAGGAGTGGTAAAGGAGTTTCTATTCTCCCTAGTTGTTCTGCTTATTTGCAGAGAATTGTGTTCTTTCTTGATCTCAAGAGGAATCTGCCTTGTCTCCTCTTTTGGCTTTTGGTAGGCTTCTTGCTGTAGCTCGAATTCCCCCATGAGCCTCGAGCCTCTGTTTTCCCACAGGCTAGTAGGGACATCAGCATTGGGAGTTTATGAACTCTTCCCTCATTTGCACTGGCCCTCTAGGGCTGAGGTTTGCATTTATAATTTTCTAATTTGTAATGTGCTGCCAGAAATAGCAACAAAATATGTCTCAGGGCACCCAGAGTCTGTTTTCAGGATCTGAAATGTAAATGCACAAAAACAAGATACCAGGCAGCACACATTCTGTTCCCATCTTCTCACCCTTTGTGCCTGTCGCTCTCTCAGTTGTCTTTCTTCATGTCTTCTTGCATCATCTGTTACCTTTCTCCTGTTCTTCATCCTCATCTTCTTCATACACACTTGAGTTTTGTAAATTTAGGGATTCATTAAGAAAAGTGACTTCTTGTTTGTATCACAGACCAACAAGACATCATAGTCAGGCAAGGCTTGAACTTGAGAGGCTGCACAAAATGGTCCGTCAGGCCTGTTATATAGATTAATGTACAGTGGCCAGAGCTGCAGATTTGGGAAGGGAAGAAGATGATCAATTCCATTTTGGTCATATTCAATTTGAGCTGTCTGTGAGGCATGCCAGTGGGATACACAAGTCTGGGGTATAAGAGAGATCTAGGCTGTAGGTACTGGGTAGAAAGTCACCACCGTACCTAAGATCACCCACTAGTAAGTGGCAGAGTTGGGATTCACAACAAGGCTGTGTGACTCCCAAACCCTGAACACAACTAACATAGTATTTCTGACTTCTTAGATGACCCCAAGGTCTGTTCCAAAGTTGAGCTTCTAAAGATGGCATTATTTCCATTGGCTGAGGTCCCTGCCGTGCCTCTATCTCCAGAGCCTCTGTCTCGCATCCCACACCCTTAAAGGACCTCAGAGCCATTCAGCCCTTTGCTCTGCTGTGGCAGTCTCTCTTTGGAGAAATTGGCTCTAGCCTCCCGCAGCTTCAATCTGACAGCTTTTTGCAAGCACTATGCTCATGTTTTCAAATGTGAATAGGTTATCACATTCCAGGTCAATATGTTGGATTTTCATCAATCCAGGAGTCAGGTGGACTGAATAACAAATTAGAACACCTCTCTTTGCAGCTCTTGCTTCATTCATACAGTAAGTGTGCAAGATAAGCAACCGGCTCTGGGTGTCGGGTTTCCTCAGTTATTTAATGGGTTAAGCAGCTGGGTGCATCTTTTCAGACCTGGAAGTTCTGAGTCTTGGAGCAGTCATAAGTTGTGGCCTTTGGGCATAGGCCAGAAAATCTGAGCTTCAGTTGGTGGGAGCTGGATGGGCCCTTAGGGATTATTTATTCCCAAGGTATCACTTTGCAGTTGATGAGGAAAATGATGCCAGAAATGTGAAGCGATTTGTCCACAGTCACACAGGCACACTGTATGGCAGTGGATCCTGGGCCAACTTTCCCCATCACTCCAAAATGGAGATTGATAGAGCCACAAAGGGAAGAAGAAATCATGGAGTAATTACAGAGTAATCTTAACGTTAAAACAGTTCTACTTCATCTCTCCACTCACCCTTTAACCTCCTCTAAGATATACCTGATATCCTCAGCCCCAAATCTGCAGTGATAGGATTTGTTAAATCTACCAGAGCAACCATTTGATGGTAGACCATAGCCCTTGCCTTGGGCAGAATGCAAAGGGTCAAAAAGTCCCTCCCTGCTTTTCTTGTTTTGCACAATTAACAGAATAGGCCGTCCTTTATGCAGGGCAACAGGAAGCTTACCACATGATAAAACTGATTTTATCATCTGTGAAATGTGGTCCATGAACACGATGCTATGAACCTCTTGACATTACAGTGTCGCAGCTTTGCAATCATGCAGACCTTGGTTTAAAGTCCAGCAACACCAGTTACTGGCTGTGGGATGTTTGTGCAATAACTTACTCCTCAGAACCTCAGTTTTCAAATTTGTAGAATGAGGATTAAAAATACCTAACACTTGTAGAACAATTGAGGGGATTTAGTAAGATAACGCACAGGTAGCTCTTAGCTCAGTGTTCAACAAAGAGAAAGAGCTCAATAAATGGTTTTCAGAAAATGGGGTGCCTGGAAAAACTTGCTGGGTTTCTGGGGAACATGTAAAGCTAAGAGAAGAAAGAAAAGCCACTTAAAGAAATTCCCAAGAATGACTAAACTGGATGAGATATTGGCTGATAAAGCTGAATGAGAATTTTGATACTTCATTAGAATATATTTCTTCTCTTCCTGAAATCTACATATCTAGATTAAGAAGGATTATTCTCTTTTCTTGCAGAGATTTGAAAACGTATCTTCCCTTGCTCATACTTTTTTTAATGACTTGAGTCACTATTTACATTTACTCATTAATTCAAAAACAATTATTTAGCACCACTCTATGCTAGGCATTGTCCGAGCCATTTACCCACTTGCCAAGAGCCCACAAGTTTGACTTTTCCCTTCCTGCCCCAATGACAAGGAAACAAGGAAGGGAAATGGGATTTAGAATCCTACAATCCAAGACTTGGAGTCGACATTAGAGAGCATATAATCCCTATTCCCAGTGTAGAAACCCACTCTACGCTGCCTTGGACAAGTGGTCACCGTTCTTACTAGAACTCCTTTGACAAACACTTCTACTTCAAAAGCAGCCATGTCCATTGCTGGACTGTTTTAATTTCTACTGTGTTAGTCTTTTATTGAACCAATGTTATCCCTGTAACCTGATTCCATTGGTTCCAGCCGAGGCTTAACTCTTAATTCTTTGTCTTTATATAACGGCAAAAATATAAACAGTAGAGTCAGAAGAAACTGTGCAATCTTAAGCTGGCTCTGGCACTTACAAACTGTGTGAGTTTGAGCAGGACATTGAAGTCTCTGAGTCTAGGTTTCCTTATCTAAGAATGGGAATGGTAATATCCACCGGGCAGTGTTTCAATGAGGATTAGATGATGTAGCTTAGGGGGTGGCACTCTGCAGGTGCTCAGTAGTTGGTTACCCCCTTACTACTTCTTCTTAATGATGACCCTTCAGACACTTCAAGAATCATATATTCCCCTTTAAATTCCTCCTCTTTCCTGGTTAAACATCCCTAATTGCTTTAACAATTCTTCAAAGGGAAGGAATTAAGTATCTTGCCATTCTTTCTCTGACTTCAGTTTGTCAATATTCTTAAAATCTGGAACCCAGAACTGAACTCAATACTTCAGATTTCAACGAATTATTATAGGCCAAATTAAGATTAGCAATTCCATTTTATTGACATAGTATTTCTGTAAACTTTCTAGATGCTTCCTTGTTTCCTGTAAAATGTGATTGCTGATAAAGCAGCTCGTTTTATTTTATCTTGTAAGGCTGAACCTCTCACTGTATTTAAGGTTTAATTCTTGAGATGGCTTAGCTCTTGCCCAGAGATCCTCAGTGCTAGAAAGAGAGCTTAATTGTTGATATTTACGTGTGGAGGGACTAAATGCTGTTACCTGAATCAGTTGCTGCTCTGTATCTCCTTCAGCTTTTGGAAGACCAAGTTGTTCCACTGGACATTGAAAGCCACTGAATCATGTCATATATCTCTGGAGTATAGTACAGAGAAAGAGTTTTAAGCTTTATAAACTAGTAAATAAGAAATATAAGACTTTTTTTCCTTGAAAAGGTGGTTAGGAAAGTGAACGTGGTGGCTAATTTTATGTGTCAACTTGACTGGGCCACGGGTGCGCTGATATTTGGTTGAACATTATTTCTGGGCATATCTGTGAGGGTGTTTCTGGATGAGATTAACATTTGCAGCAGGAGATGGAGTAAAGCAGACTGCCTTCCCTAATATAGGCGGGCCTCATGCAATCCATTCAAGGTCTGAATAGAATAAAAATTTTGAGTAAGGGAGGATTTGCTCTCTCTGTCTGTCTTCCAAGTGGAACCCTCGTATTCTCCAACCTTCAGACTCAGGCTGGAACTACACATAAGCTCTTTTGATTCTCAGGTCTTTGGACCCAGACTAGAACTAAGCCATTGTCTCTCCTGGGTCTCCAGCTTGCCTACTGCTGAGCTTGGGACTTCTCAGACTCTGTAACCACATGAGCCAATTCCTTAAAGTAAGTCTCTATCCCTATGTCTGTCTGTCTGTCTCTCTGTCTATCCATCTAAGTATCTAGCTACCAATCCTTTATCTATCCTCTATCTATCTCCAGTTGATTTTGTTTCTTTGGAGAACCCAGATTAATACAGTGAATAAACCCCATGTACTTCCCCACCATAAGAATCATCACCTTTTAGTGTTGTTTCTTTTTCCACTGACTGTAAATTCTGCAAGTTTCAGGGAGAGGGCCCTTGTGTCTCCAGAATTTAGCAAAGTGACTGGCACATAGTGGTTGTTCAGTACATATTTAATAAATGAACATATCTGTGTTCAAAACTCAGCAATGAATTAATTGCTGCTTGATCTTGGCTGGTGACATTACCTCTCTGAATCTCAGTTTCATCATCTACATCATTTGTAAAGAAAGATAAGTATCTTACAGAATTGTAAAAATTGGAATAGTTAATATAGGTAAAACTTGGTATAGGTAAAAACTAGGTGATCGATAAATGTTGAACCTGTTGTTCTATCGGACTCTACATTGGAGGCATTCTTTTGCAATATAGTATTTGAATAAAACAAAGCTTACTGGTACCACTGGGAAAACTGGTGTAAATGCTTATTATGACAAGTGTGTAGACTAATTTGATAGTCAAAGAAAGCAGAGCCATCTGGGAGTGTATTTTATGCCTCGACATTACAACCTCCCAAACCTGACTCAATGCTTCCATATCCTGTCATCTGTCACCACTTTGTTGCCCTTCACTGCTCCATCGATGTCCCCACTGGAACAGGGATTAAAGAGGGAAATGAGATGGAAGCAACTTTAGTAGGAGATTAATCTTGTTTATTGTGCCTTCTTCCTTTATCCCAAGAGCTTTCTGTTTCTATCTTCTTGTAACTTCATGAGTTCACCATTAGTACTGGCTTTCCTAATTGTATGGCAGCTTTGGTTGTGATAACAAAAAATCCGACTCAGATCAACTTAAAAAACAAAGGGAACCTAATTGCTTGTGTTACTGAAAAGTCTTTTGGTAATTCCAACTTCAGGCACAGCTTGATACAGACACAAATAAATGTCACCAAGCTCTACATGTGCCTTATTTCCTTGGCCTGCCTTCATCTGGGTTGGTTTCAACCTGAATTTGATTTTCCTTATAGTCCAAATTGTTGCCAATAACTTCTTAGCACTGTATGCCTTCATTTTTATATCCAGCAGGAAAGAGAGCATCTTTGTTTCAACATTTGTAATATTCTCTAAGGTTTACTGTGATTGGACTGGATTAGGTCACATATTCTTCTCTAGTTCATCTAAGTGGTCAGAGGGAAGGAATACACTAATTGGCTTAGGTCAGTTTTCATATTCCAACCCTGGAAACGGAAAGGCAAAGAAATAGAGTGATTTTCCAAGATCATAAGGCCATTGATCTAGCAGGACTTTAAATTCAGTGTTCTTTTTGATACACCACATGCTGCAAGCTATCTGTGAATCAAGGCCCTCTTTTATCTGTGCACCAATAGAGGAGTTTAACTCTTTGTATCTGGTCTACACAGTTATCTCCCTAATTCCAGTGATGGTTCTTCCATTGACCAGTTCTGTGATCCTCAAGCAAGTCCTGCAACCTGTGCTAGCCTCAGTTTTCACATCTCTAAGGTAAGAAGGAGAAAGTCTGTCCTGCATCAGGACAAATGCACTAATTCCCACAGAAACACTTGCAAATTTCAAAGGGTTACACAAATACATGATGTTGTTGTGACTAGTAGTGGTGGTGTTAGTTTTACTGGCTGTTGGACAGCTCCTCTGACTGTGATGGGCACTGATAATCACTGATTCTTTGGCTGCAATCTCTATGAAGTGAAGGATCAGGTCTGTCTTGGGTAACTGTTTCTGACCACAGAGCACAGTTCTGGGCACATGATATAGTGCTCAAGAATAATTCACTGAATGAAGAATTTAGTCCACATTAATTAGCCTGAGATTTAGAAAGCTGGAGCCTTCATTACATGTAATGGGCTGGTCATTCAACCACAATGTCCCTCTCTTTTTTCATCTTGAAACTGGGGATAATAGTAAGTTATGAGGGTCAAATGAAGGAATATGCGTAAAGCCCCTAGAACAGTGGGTAACACACAGGAAGCACTCAAAAAAGTTGATTGTGCTTATTTATGACATGCTGCTGATTTTACACATTTAGAACAAGTCTAAGTCACAAAGGATAATCAAGCCAAGATTTGCTGAATGCCTCCTATGTTGCTGGTCCAGTGCTGGCCCAGGGTTAGGCATAGATAAAAGACTCACATTCTACCTTGAGAAGTTCCTAACTGTTTGGCCACTAGGAGCCAAGCAGGCCTGAATTCTCCTCTGTCCTGTGAGCAGACATTTCAGATTCTACAAGAGGCTGGTTTTCTCTGTCTCAAAAGACAGCTGGGCTTTCAGGTATTGAGATGGGTTGAAACTCAAACATTTGGTGAGGGAATAGAGGGAGTCATTATAAATAGAAAATAAGTAGGAAGAGATTTTATTGCGGGAATAAAAAAAGCTCCTGGACATCCTTCAAAATAGTGCAGCTTCATAGAAATATACCATTTTGTAGTGCCTTGCTTAAAATGACTTGCCCCTGATTTAGAAAGTTTCATCCATTACAGTGAAGAGAATCTAAAGAACTCCAGTGGCCTCTTCTTTTTGCTTTTAATGGACCAAAGAGCTCAAAGTTTCTATTTTCTTTCCTATTCAGAGCCAAAGGGGAGAAAACAGAGTATTGCAGTGACATATAGGCAGCCATGAGGTCATGTAGGGAACATTATTTTAAGCAGATTTTTCTGGAAATAAAAGTTTCTTGGGGAGAAATGTATTAAAAATGTAAGTGGTAGACCTAGAAGAAAGACAATACAGAGCTTAGAGTTCATCTAAGCTCAGCTCTATAGCTCAGACACTTTCTAGTATCCTGGCTTAAATATATGAAATCTGGAGGAATTTGTTGAGCATCTATTTAGCTACCAGCACCTATGCAAGAGTAGCCAAGGAAGAATAAATCAGTGATTTTCCCTAGGGGGCAATTCCAAACTAGAAGTTGGCCCCAAATACCAGTCTATGGAGAATGGTCTCTGCTGAACTCGTAAAGATGCCATTTCCCCCCTCATTATGTTCTTTATTGCCTTGGTAAAAGAAGCATCCTTGGGCTTTTCTGAGGAATGCTGCTATGTGGTTGCAGATTGTGAATCTATTGTAATATCTCCACTTCCTTGATCATTCTGATTTTTTTCATCAGTACTATGACACTTCACCTCATTTAATGTTAAGTCATCACTGTTGAATTCAACAAGGTTGAAGGAGCCAACCAAGCAGATTATTGTCCTCTTCTTCCCAGACCATAATTCTTGAGTTATGGATGAGTCCTCCAACTCAATGAATTCTGTAGTCACATTTCCCCAGTCCCTGTGGTACATATTAGTCGAGTACTACAATTATGTTGGTAGAGGCTATTTGCCCCAGAGTAGGGATTGTGTTTCTTCACTTAGAGTGGGCTGAGGTCTGACCCTTATTATTGGTTTGGATGCAAGGACGAGTAATGGGGAAGAAAAAAAAAAAATGACAATATGCCATCTTGTGAGGCATTTTTTGGCAAGGTCATTGAATGATTCCAGGCAAATGGAAAATGCTGTACTTTGGCAAGATAGACTGGAGACCCTGTGGATATAGTCCAGCCATTATGCTGGCATGCCAGGCTCTCTTTTCCAGGTGATGTTACATGTGTGGTTCCTTGTAGTGTTCACTGCGGCAGTTCCAGCAAGCTGAATTGCATCCATGGGAGCATAGCAAACCATTGCTAGGACCTCTTTGGCCAGGAGGGCAGCAAGTGTGTTGGTCTGGGGTAATGGAAAAGTCAAATCCAATAGAAATGCCTCATTTGATATTATGTCAAAGAAATGTTAGCACATCCACTTTGTTTTACTGTAAGTCATCCTTAAATCCAGGCATTGAGCAGACATTCATATAAGCAAACTATCTGCAGTAGTCAAGATATTGAATTTCAAGTATTGGGTAAGTGCCCACATGCCAGTGAATTCTCCTCTATCCAGTGTTACATTCTTTTTACCTGGTTTATCATCTGCGAGACCCAGCCCCATCTGTGTTCCTCCAGTTTCTCTAGGACATATTAGCTGGATTCTGCAGGTCCTTTAGTGTATAGCCTTTTCCTGTTAGGGCTCCACTGGACTTGACTCTAGTTATTAGACTAGAAGCAATGGGTGTGATAGGAAATCAAACATCATCTTGCAACCAGTTTCAAATGAATCCATTGCAAGAGAAAAAAGTTCTCACTTGGAAAGATTAAAAAGCTTGCCGTGAGAAGATTTCAGAGGATTAGGGAGTTCAAAGATTTTGAGGCTTGCCTATAGAAATATTCCTATTCCAGGTCTAAATTGTCCATTTTTTCTCCATTAGGGCCCTGGTTTTGACATAAGAGACTTGCTGAGACTGTTTATTTAATCTTCTTTGCACTTATTACCCCTAAAATTGGATTCACTGCATTTCTTGTCTTCTAGCTTCAAGGGATGAACGTCTCTTTTAATGCATCATAAAGGATTCTAGATTTTAGATCATGCTTTGAGTTGGCAATTAGAAGCCTTGGACTTTTTTTTTTTTTTGCAAGGTTTCTTGTGCCCGCTTTCCCCCAAAAGCCACTCTACTCACATTTTTATACTTTCTTTGCTATCAAACTGATTAAGCATCACAACTATTCAAAATCCCATAGCCTTGTCCTTATCCCATTAACTACAGATGAAAGTCCCAGTACTCATGATGTCACTGCATCCCACTTACTCCTGGTAATAGAGATTTTATTGCCTTCAGACCAGTGAGAAAGCCAGTTCCTGTCTGACAGTCTGCTTTGCAGAACCACTCTTGTTATCAATAATCTTAGTCAGAGTTTCCTGGATGCAGAAACTGAGGGAGAAATTTAGTCTTGATGCTTTATTTGGGAAGTACATTCCTAGGGTGGGAAGAGTGAGGGAAAAGTGAAGTGAGGCAGGGAGATGTAGGAAGTAATGCAAAATAATGCATTAATCACACTGGACAATGCTTCTTCATGTTTGTCACTATGAAGGTGTCTCTATTTATTCATGTGGGCATTTTTTTACATCTCTGGCTATACAGTAAAGTGCATGGAAACATTCTATTGGAAGGAGTAATAGAAAATTGACTGTAAAAATTGCTCCCTACTTTCGCTTGCCCCACAGTTCAAATTCTGCCCCACAGGAAGTTAATTCCCCTCTACATTCAGGTTGGCCCCTTTGGCAGCTGCTGGGGAATCTGGGTCGCGTGACTTGCAGTGTGGTGTTTCATCTGAAACAGAAGAGGCAGGAAAAGAGACTCCAAGCATGCAACTGGTCAACCTTGGGTCATGGATCTGCTAAAAACATATGGAGTCAGTGGGCCATGTTGACAGCTGAGCGAGAGCTAGTTGGCGTAGGTCTAGCAGATAGCTGAGGGCGAGAGAATATGAGCAGGCATGTAGATATGTATATTACATCAGATTGTGTAATATCAAGACTGGGTCCACTCCTGGAAGAACAGGGTTGCAATGTAGGTACCCATGGGTTATCAGTGGTTTTTCCTGACTTACATTTGTTAGAAGTTGTACACAATATTAAAAATCCTAAAATGAATAAAAATTGGAGTATATGTTTACTGAACACGTTCAGTATCTCAAATACTTACATTGCCTCAAATACTTGATATGCATATCTTCCTCTATCTGCATAACAGCCTATGATGTAAATGTTATTATTAACCCTATTTTCAGATTAGAAAACTGAAGCTCAAAGACTTGAAGGAATCTTCTGAATCTTACATTGCTACTAAGTGGTAGAACCATGATTCAGACCCTCAATTATGTAATTCTATAGCCTACCTCTTAAACAAAACATAAATTTGCTCAAATGTTTGAACCTAGTTTAAGAAATTTCTCCAGGTGTTCTCTTCCTTATATGCAAATATCCTTCTTGCCCAGAGCACTTATTGTCCATAGGGGATCTGATAATTTAGCTTTGGACTGATGTAAGCTTAGCTCCCAAGCCACCCTCAAATAAAGTTATAAGAAGTTCAATTCCTGTCCAGCCTAGGCCCCTGGGACACTACTTGCTTGGCCTGCAGTGTCCCAACTTCTCGTGGAAGAAGGATTGATACATACAGCAGAGACCTAGATATGGGATTAAGGCAGAAGCTCATCTTGTGGAACTCTGGTACACTCAAGAGGGAGTGGGACCTTTCTTAGTGAGATGCTGGACCGATAGATTTGAGGATTAAGACCAGCTACCCTGTTCCTCTCGCTTCAAGGACACCAAAGGTACATCCTCTGGAACACTAACCACTAAGATGCATGGAGGAGATGGCTGTTAGACTTCATTTACCCTCAGGACTGCGTGACTTTGAAATTGATTGCTCTGCACCCATCACACTTCCGCTAGCCCTGGTGATGGATGAAGTCATCTCGCCATCTTGTTTGGTAGATGGGTAGTTCACATTTGGCATTTACTGTCCTTGTTCCTGTTCTTGTATAAGGTACACTCAGGTTCCAAATCCTTATAACTGGATAACACAGAGGGAAAAAGGGTATTATCTGATGATCATGTTCTGTCTTTCTTTCCCTTTTCTTTCTTTTTCCCCCCTAAATAGGTTATTATTAATTTACATAGTTACAGGAAAGGACTTTTCCTTTCTCAGGGAACAATTGAGAAGAAAAACATAACTCAGCAGGAGAAATATCTTCATTGAACAAAAGATAATAATGAATTGAATGTAGTAAAATTAGCATCAGATGAAGGTATTTTCTTCATTCATTGTTGACTCATTCATTCATTCTTACTAACTCATGGATTCATGCATGCATTTACAAAGGCTAAGTACTGTGCTAGCAGCTGGGAACACAGTGATAAACAAAATATCTATGGTCCATTTTCTCACGGAGCTTACACTATAGACATGAAGGAAAACATTATTGTATGCAATAACTATAAAATATAAGAAATCCTACTATATCAAAACAACAAGATGCCATAGTAGCCTCTAAAAAGTCTGCTGTGGTCATAGAGAGACGTATACCAATTTATGACTCATGGAGGTTCCCAATATTTAATCCTATTTCCTTTCTAATTAAAGGTTCAAGAATTCACTTGATTCAGAAGCTGAAGGGCAAATCTCATGCTGAAAATATCAGTCTACAGAAATAAGTCTCAAATATCAACTGAAAAACATTTTAAGTGTGCATATTCCTGCCCCTCATCCCCAAGCCCAAGACCAGAGATTCTGATTGAGTATAATTGGTGTGGGGTCCAAGAATCTGTATGATTACGGGACACTTTAGCTGATTCTAAGCTTGGTGAAGAGATGATAAGATTCACAGGAACATTTGGTTTAAAGTACCTGCTATTGAATATTTTAAAAAATTATTCTTTTTTACTTGGAAAATGAATTCTGTATCTTTGTATCCTTTCAGCAGTTCAGCATTTTTTGCTCATCCTGTCCTAAAGGATAATTCTGCCAAGAAATGATAATATTACTGTAATAATGTTGCCATTTCTATCTCACTTTATAATTTATAAATTAGTTCATTTTTTATTATTCATTCATCAAACATTTATTGACTGCTTAGGCAGCACCAGGTTTTATGATAAGTACTGGAGATTCAGAAAAGAACCGTATGTGCCACTGTCCTGACGTTCATACTGCCTGAGAATGATAGACGTATGTCAGGAAGCAGAGGTAGTGTTGTGTTCCTGGCACTGTGAATAGGAAGAAAGGTGGCATAAATGAGGGAAGGGCCATTTTATTCTCAGGTATGAGGGGAGATATGCATGTGTCAGGAACAACTTATTAACTTGTTTTATTCGTAGTAGTAGTAGTATTTTTATTATCCTTTGGCAAAAGCATAGTTAGTATCGGGGTCACCCTATGATGTATGAGGCCCTGTGTGAATATTTTTGGTGGGATATTTGTCCATACGTGCAATTTGATTAAAACATATAATATAAAATGAATGGGCCCATGTGAAGCACAGTGTTTTATCAACGAAGATTTGAAATAATGGATAGAGAAGTGGTACTTACGTATTTGTTTACTGTTTCATCCTTGCACATAAAGATTCTTCATAGTAGCTGGGCACCATCTCTTTATGTTAATATTCAGAAGCCATCCCTTTACATTCTTTACTGTCAAATGTGCCATTATTGTCAAATTTCATATTACCCACTGCAAGTAAAATGTAGCGTACTCATAATGACATGGCTCTTTGAAACCTGTTTGTGTTGGAACATATAGATCCTCTTGCATCTGCAACTCCCTAATGTAATTTACAACCAGTTACCAGTTGTAACACTACTCATGATACAACATCATCCTCCAAGGCACTCATGGATCCTGGATTCCAGTGATTCCTATGGTTGTTGCTGTACTTTGTTCATGATGATCACACATGTTCATCTTACTGAGAGTATGAAGGAAAGTTTGAATGATAATTTAGTTTATGATCATGTTATATTAACTGTTTAGAATTTTATAGCATAAAGGTAGAACCATACATCTTCCAACCATGCCTTCTCTTGAACTCTTAAGGCCATAATCACTACATTCCTCGAATGTCCTATCTTTCAATGCTGAGCTCACTCCTGCCTCCCATATATGGCAATGAGCAAGGAAGAATGCGGGTGGGGCAAGAAGAGCAGTCCAATTTGTGCAATAAGTGTTTATCTTTTATCCAGAATGACTTAAGACCAACCCTGGGGAGAGCACTGCACAGATTGGAGACAAAAGATGTAACAGTTGGAAGGGCTCCTTGATGTTGCAGAGCAATGATCTCCAAAGACCTTGCAGGACATAGGCATGTTTATACCTAACACATGACACAGAGCCTGTGAGGGGGATGGGTGACCACCCTGGGTGTCAGTGGTGAAGGGTGCATTGGGTAAAAAATATATACTTCTACCCCAGGCACCCTTAGATGCTGTAGACAGGAGGTGGTACTATGGTTGATACATATATGGGTGAGAGCTGATACACGGGTTTACACACAAGCTCAAGCCCAAGAATTGGGAGAACCCTTGTTATTAACCTTTTGTTAGCCTAGAGCCCTGAACTTGTCCTGTGCTTAGCATGAGAGAGAGTCACACCAAATCAGCATGTTAGTATCATTCTTGCAGCTCAATCTTGCCCCATCCTATGAAAGAAAAACCACACTGGCCAGTGGGAATGATCTGTTCACCAGACAATCCTCCTGGAACTGAGGCAGGTGCTACAAGGACCTCTTGGGTACAAATCCCAGAGCAACTTGGGACATCTGGTTGACCCCACACAAAGAAGATGGTCGGACAGTGCTCTGAAGGGGAGAAATGCTGACTGAGGTCCACACATGTCCTGGTCTGGGATTAAGCGTCATTCTGTCTGTGTGGCATTGCTGGCCTTAGCAGGTTCCAGGCAGTGGAAGGGGACTTAGAAAACTGTGAGGAAGCACTCCAACGCCCTGGGCACACTGAGGCACTGGGTTCAGGCAGGGGCTCACTTGTCAGAGTCTAAGGGTGGTACCTGTTAATATTACTACTGTTACTTTACCAATAAAGAAACTGAGGTTTAAAAGGCCACCAACTTGCTCAGAATCATATAAATAATTAGGGAAATAATGAGCTGACACCTAGGTTTCAAAGCTCCAAATTCATGCTTTTTCCAGCCACCAACCAAACTGAACTAATTTAACATTAGTTCAATCTTGCAAAACCTGAAGAATAATCTACTGCAAACAGAAAATTCTACTGCATAATATAAGCCAGCAACAAATTAAGATGGAATTTTATTTATTTACTTTCTCAGATATGTAAGACTATGTGCCTTTTTAAAGACAAGGATGTTAATGATTCTTCAAACGTATTTTATATCTGTGCAGCCCTTAACTCACAACATCCCTGAGAATTAAGTAGGGCAAGACTTAACATTTTTTACTTCTCAGCTGGGGAACATATAGTTCAGAGAGTTTGACTGCTTTGCCCCAGTCTTGTAACTTTCAATGGAAGGGTTATGATTCCAATCCAGTCTCTTGGATTCTAAAGCTCATGCTTTGCCTACTAATTCTTTCTGAGGATTTTAACATTCTCAAACAATTTGTTACTCAGCATTCTTGTGGTTTAACTATTACTGATTACCATTGTCATAGTTTCCTCTATTTTCAACTCACATCCTGTTCATAGTAAGTTACTATGGAGACATGACATATTATTGATCTCTCTGTAGGATAGTGACCTGGGATAGTTAACAATGTTCTGGGTTTCTTAGCAACTCAACCAGCGTTATCCGTCTTTGCCTCCACAATTTGTACTTTTGCTGCAGTAAATGAAACCTGGATCATAGTTTCCGGGGATGGTAATGGAGTTTTTAGAAAGGAAGTGAGCATTAAATGCATCAAATATAGACTCTATTCCATCAAATGCCCGTCCCCTTTGTGTTAAAGCAGTTTTGAAAATGACTAGCAATGAAGAAATAGAAAACTAAGGGATTTAGAACCTCCTAAACTTCAATACCTATCACTTGCTTTATCATTCTAACTTTGAATGTCATTAAACATACCCCAAATCTCAGTTTCTTTATATCTAAAATAGATCTTAAGATTGTAACTACCTCACAGACATTAAAAAAAAAAATCAAAGTCAACTGTGTATGTGAAAATGCTCTACACATGTTGAAGTCTTGAGCTGCTACTTTTAATGCTCATTCAAGGACTTATTCCTTTATTCCTTTCGTATTTTTTCCAATTAAATACCTGTTTTGTGCAGAACCCTATGATAGACATCAAGGGGAGAAGGTGATGATGCAGTGCCCACCACTGGAGATCTCATCATCCAGTTGGGAGATGAGAGATGAGAGATGGACCAATCAAGTTATTTATTTCAAGGGCTCTGGTGAGTTCAAAGGCTATGGGCAGCTAATGTGTAGGAAAATGCCTAACCCTGCTACAGAAGAGGCGAGTATCACAATGAGTTGGGGTGGCCAGAGAAGGCACCTAGGAATGTCGAAACACATGAGAGGGACATAAGAGGTCCTCTGTGAGCTGGGTGCTCCTTCCTTATGTGGCTTCATCTCACTCTACTACTGCCCACACCTACTGTATTCTAGATATACTATGGTGATTCAACGTCTAGACTTTTGAACCCAAAATTTATAGGTTCATATCCTAACTCCAGCTCTTCCTGGCTCTGTGACCCTTGGTTTCCATCTCCTCGTCTCTGTGATGGGCATAATAATAAAATGTAATTCAAAGGGTTATTGAACAAGTCACTAGGGCAGTGCCTGCAACTCAGTATGCACCCAATAAATTAGCTCTCATTCCAAGCGCTAGTCTATGAGTATATTTTGCTTCCTGCCTTTGTGCCTTTACACATCTATTTCCTTCTGCCTTTGGCTTTGTCAACGTGGTAACATTATTATTCCAGTTTGACGCCTCTGGGAAGTTTTCCTTGATCTATCTTATCTTCTCTTTCAATCTTCTTGAGATTTAACTCTTTAATGTGTGTGCGTGTATACCTATTGTATCTTATACACTCCTCTGTTATAAACTGATTACATTGCATTGTAAATTTCATTGTTCACATTGTGGAAATGAAAACCAACCAAATGAGAGAAGCAAAGGCTATTTATTCTGAGCAAGGGGGTCAGCCACCATCACTCTGTTTTGGCAGAGACTCAAAGGCAGGCAGAGGAGTGGGAAAGCATTACAGTGGAGAAAAGGGAAGGCTTCAGCTCCTGAGCTGAGGCTATTGGCATGAGGAAGCTGTAGGTGGGCTAATTAGGGATGGGGCATCCTATGTGATTTGAAAGGGGTGCATATTTGGCCTTCTCTGCTTGGTCTTACGTTAGAAGCAGGGACAAAAATTAGCAAAGCTTTCAGTCATTAATCATGTCTTGGCCATTTTGGGCCAATTATAGGAGGTATTGTTTAGCTTCCTGGGATATCACTAGAGATAGCAATCTGACTTATAATAGACTGGCTTTCTCGATTGTTTAGTGTGGAAAAGAGGTTGGCTTCCTGGGAAGGTTGCTACAGGCTGTGGGTCAGAATTCTATTTTAACATATGGTCTGGCCACTGTTCATTTATATATTCAGGCTCTCAACATATTTGTTTATTTAAACTTTTTGAAACCAAAGAACAAATCTTAGTTGTTAGGTACTGGTACCCTTAACACTGAACAGTGTCAGATAAATGTTTGGGGGTTAGTAGGTGGATGGAAAGAAGTACAGAAAAAAGAAGGGGGAAAATGGAAAGGAGGAAAAGAAGAATGAAGCATAAGTAGGGAGCATTTCTATTGAGGGGATGACATGAGCAAAAGGATGGAAACTGACTGAACCCATATCTGGGGAAAACATTGAGTAAATTGGCTTGACAGGAAGCAATGATTCCTGTAGGTGAATAGTGTTGAACTAAGTCCACTTACAATAACTTTCTAGATGGGCTTCACCCAGCAGAGAATTTATCTTTAAGTGGTTGAGAATTAAGAAAGATGGAGAAATACAGTGAAGGGCAAAGGTGATCTGGAAAACCATGGCTGCGCTGGATCTCAAATATTTCAAAATACAATTGTAGTTATAAAAATAAATTTGTTTTAAAATATATTGTGACTTTATTGAGGTTCAGGGAAATAATCTAATATACTACACTGCCTCTCTTGAGATTTTCACTAGCTCTCTGAAATCCTTTGATGTTAGAACCTGGAAGGATGTTCCCTTTGCTGGATGGAATTTGTTGCCAAATTTCCCGGGGACAGTGTGTCTGAATGGAATCCTTTCCTGGACTTTTTGTCAAAAATATGTTGGAGGTGAGGGTGGGGGCTGGTTTATTAGCTAACTCATGATCAGTAAGGTTCTCTGGTCAATTAAGTTCGGAGAATCTGCTCACTCTATCACCCGTCAGAGGTGTATGATGATGGCATTGCCATATTGAAGGCTCTGAAGATCTTGTAGCTAAAAAGATTAACTTTTTAAAAAATGCATTCTTTCCAAAATTTAACTAACCACAGAATTCTGTTTCTGTAAAATACCTAGATTTGTGAAATACACATGGATATTGCTGCTTTAAATTTTAATTTTCATGTATGCCAAAATTCCATGGATAAAACAATGCCGAAATATGTCTCTACATGTCTGGAGACCTTTCTTACCATAGTGCCTTTTTTTTTTTTTTTCTATTTTACTCTTTGAAAGCTGCCTTTATAACATTATCTCTTCTGATTCTCAACTTTCTAATGATAGAATGAGAGGAGAGATCCTTATTCCCATTTTATAGTTGAGGCCCAGAGTGGTTCACATGATTGAAAATACATGAATGAAAAATAAATGAATGGATGTGTGACTGAGTGAGTCAGTGGGCTGGACACTTACATTTCTTTTGGAGATTCTCTAGTTTTACAATTTCATTGATTTGACTAGTGTATTTTGTGTGCCTCCTTTGAACCAAGCACTTTGCTTGAGAGAACACAGAGATTAGTAAGGCAAAGTCTCCAACCTCAACAAACCCACAGGGTACTTGCAGAAATAGAAGACAAATACTAATCAGAGCCCCATGTGGTATAATCAAGGATAGTCCCAGGATGTTATAGAATCAAAAGGAAGGGCTGCTGCTGTTACGTCTCTTTAAATTAGGTAAAGGGCTCCTTCGGGGAAGACAAACCGTGTGAGTACAGGGTGCAGTGAACATGCCCCTTTGTGCAAAGGAAAGCCCATGCCAGGGTAGAAGCTATGGTGGAAAGCACTCGGTACTCCTCACTCTCTTTTTGCACAGCAGGAACATCATACCTGTCGGCAATGGGGTACCTGCAACCTGAGTGCTCAAGGAAAGTGTTGTTTGGAGCAGAATGGAAAATCAGTAGAGGCTCCTGGAAGATGTATTGTGAGCTGGTTCTTTTTTGTTTTTTTAAGATTTATTTATTTATTTTATTTAAAAAAATTTTTTAACATCTTTATTGGAGTATAATTGCTTTACAATGGTGTGTTAGTTTCTGCTTTATAACAAAATGAATCAGCTATACCTCTTACATCTCCCTCCCACCCTCCCTATCCCACCCCTCTAGGTGGTCACAAAGCACCAAGCTGATCTCCCTGTGCTGTGCGGCTGCTTCCCACTAGCTATCTATTTTACGTTTGGTAGTGTATATATGTCCATGCCACTCTCTCACTTCATCCCAGCTTACACTTCCCCCTCCCCGTGTCCTCGAGGCAGGACAGGAATAAAGACGCAGAGGTATTTATTTATTTATTTGACTGAGTTGGGTCTTCCTTGCTGCCCGTGGGCTTTCTCTAGTTGCGGTGAGCGGGGGCTACTCTTCGTTGTGGTGTGTGTGCTTCGCATTGTGGTGGCTTCTCTTGTTGTGGAGCATGGGCTCTAGGCGCCCAGGCTTCAGGAGTCGAGGCACGTGGGCTCAGTAGTTGTGGCTCATGGGCTCAGTAGCTGTGGCTTGCAGGCTCTAGAGTGTGGGCTCAGTAGTTGTGGCGCACGGGCTTAGTTGTTCCACAGCATGTGGGATCTTCCTAGACCAGGGATCGAACCCATTTGCCCTGTGTTGGCAGGCGGATTCTTAACCACTGAGCCACCAGGGAAGACCTGTGAGCTGGTTCTTGAAGGTTGATTGCTTATTTAAAAAGTAGACAAGGAGGGACTTCCCTGGTGGTCCAGTGGTTAAGACATCACCTTCCAATGCAGGGGGTGCGGGTTCAATCTCTGGTCGGGGAGCTAGGATCCCACATGCCTTGTGGGCAAAAACCCCAAAAACATAAAACAGAAGCAATATTGTAACAGATTCAATCAAGACTTTAAAAATGGTCCACATAAAAAAAATAAAATCTTAAAAAGTGGACAAGGAGATTGGAGTAGATGGAGGGAACATCACGGGGGAAGGCCCAGTGGGGAGTGGGTGTGTGGCACTTCTAGGATCTGGTAGGAAAGGCCAGTGTACAAGGAGCCAGAGTGTTGCTGAAGATGAGTGTCCAAGGGGCCAAGAAGCTGATTCAGGGGAGGAGTTAAAGGAACTCTGATTTTAAGAACAGGATGGTGAAGAATTCCCATCTGCATCCCCAGAGGCAGGCGCAGTATTAGGCACGGGATTGGCCCTCAAGAAAATGAGTTGAAGGATCCTGAAAGGGGGCTGGAAGCCAGACTTGCTCTTGTTAGTCTCAGAAATGTCAGCCAGTGACTGAAATTTCCTTTGAGCTACCTTCACAGTGACAATATTTATGGTGAAACTACGATAAGCCAAGCATTTGAGGGGACCACAGCCTGAAAAAACAGACGCGGTGATTACAACACTATGGGGTGAGTGAGGAATAGAGGTATTGCAGGGGGAGAGAGCAAGGGTGCCCAACCCAGCAAGCAGTGGCAACCGGATGAGTCTTGGAGAATGCCTGAGATTGTACCCAAGTGAGGACAGGGACAAGGCTTCCTCCACTACAAACCCTCTTTGGGAACTAGAAAAATTGTTCTCCTTGAGTAGATGAATGCCCCAAAGTGGATACCCTCTGAGTATCCAATCAGGTAAATGTGTCCTTGCCCCCAAGTTCACACATCCCTGGCACAGGTTAGGTTTCAGCTCCCAGCTGAGGTCGCTCAGCCGGTCGTCACCTTTGCACAAGGAAGACCCAGCACCCAATCATGGTAGATATGAGTGAAGGGCTTTCCAGAGAGTGGGAAGACCAGGAAAAAAAGGACTTAGGCATGAATGAGGATGGGGAGGACTGAGGAACCTGGAAAGATTGGGTTTTGTCCGGGCGGTATACAGGATAAGTCATGTAGAAGTGGGAGATGAGGCCAGGTTACAGACACGGTTAGATCATGCAGGTCCCCGCTGGCCATGCTAAGGAATTAGGGGCTTTAAGCTATAAGCCATTGCAGCATCCAAGACCAGACAGTATCTAGGCCACTGTAATAGAATCCCCTGGGCTGCTAATTAAATAAAATAAATTTTACACCCCACCAAATATGTACTATGTTGGAATCATTGAATGTGGGCCTTATGTGTATGTATATAACAATTTCTCCAGGAGATCTCTATACCCATGAAAGTTTGAGAACCATGCTGTGATAACTGAAAAAGTAGAGGCAGAGAAGCAACTTTGTTTGATTTGTGTTTTGGAAAGATTGCTCTGACAGTTGTATGAGTGTGGTATTGGTGTGGTGAAGACTTGTAGCAGGGAGACCAAAGAGAAAGCTGATGAAGTAAACTGGACGAGGCATAAACAAGAATCTAAGCTTGATCTGTGTGAAGCAGATGTCTTCATCCAGGAACCCTGAACCGCCTCCTCAGATGAATGAAGTTTATGACTAACGTGGACACCCAAGTCTTCTCTTACATGGGTCCCATTATCATAATTCCGTATGTGTATGGTCCTCATTAAGCTTTTGTTGATAATAGTGGTGACTCAAAAGGGTCCTCTCTTGGTATGCAGGTAATACCCATGACTCACACATGAGTCAAAAATACTTAGAGGCTTTATTCATGCCTGTTTTCCTACTGTTAATAGAAATTTCTCATGTCCTTTTATTCATGCTCCAGTGGAACTGTTTCTGAGCAATTCAAAAACCATATAATTGATTGCATTCAGTTTCAATTGCAACAGTTAATTTATCCAAGCCCACCAGCATCATACCTCGATGTAATTAGCCACCTAAATGTTAGCTGTGGGCAGATGGTTAGTCATAGAGGAGCTGCAGGTTAGATGTGCTAACTAACTGGGCTAAAAAATCTTGTGCTAAAGATCCCTAGTGGATTGTACCTTAGGGCCAGAGCAGCATTTAATGTCCAGAGTAACATACTGGAAACGTGGATCCTAAATTGCTCCAATTTGACAGACCGTTGGGTCATTTTGCATAACTTACACACATTCTATCCCATAGATCCACCTGCCAGCCCATGAGACTCAGTCATTTGTAGAATGTTTTAGTCAAGGATCACTCCCCTCTCAAATTTAAGGAAAAGAGATTTTGTCAGGATATAGGGGACTCATTCAGAACTCGAAGGAAAGAAGTAAAGCAGCTTCAGGAGGACTACAAAATCATTAGACATCTACTCAATTTCTTTTTCTGAGGCAGTACATTTTCTCATCTAATTCCTTTTTCCCTGTAGACCAGCTTTCTTGACAAGGCATTTGGTTCTGATTCTCCACAGCTTTGGGTTAATGCTGTGTCAACAGCAAGCCCAAATTCACCTGCCCTACATGACCTTAGAGTGTTGCTTCACAAGCACCAAGTTTTAGTGTTTATCAGTTCAAATTTTCAAGAGTGAGGCTCAACTGTAGGGCTCCAATTCTGTAATTCATCCAATTATTTTTGGCAAATATGAGGCATAATCTGGTACAGACATATGGTTCTAGGCCCACTCCTTCAAAAGAGGCAGGGAACTTCCAAGAAGAGGAACTGAATTGGGTATATTAAAAAATTATAAAAACCAGTTAAGTTCATAAGAGCAACTGTCTTAGATATCTCAAGTACCCACCATCCAACCCATGAAATTTATCCTTTAAGAGAATCACATCGCACCTTCCCTGAACAGTATTTTTAAAAAAAACCCTCTTCTTATGCCTGCCATGATCCCAAAGCTTGTTCATTAGAGACTGGAGAAACTCTAGTAACTTTATCTTGGGGAGGATAGAAATGTTTTCTAGATGTCTCCTCCAAGTTGGACCCTAGGAAGGAGTAGGGAAACCACACATATGTGTGTATATATATTTATTTATTCATGTATGTGTGTGCAGATATGTGTATTTGTATGTACATATATCTATACATACATATATACATGTGCAGTTCACTCTCCCATCCTGGCCTTGGGTCGTCCTGCTCCTGCACAGGCTTTGGGCCAGAACCAATTCCTCCACACCTGGCCTGGCCTCTGGGAATGGGATGGCGCCATCAGGTAGCTGTAGACATTGGCAAAGGACAAATTTGGGCCCCGGAATCCACACCAGAAGCCCAGGTTGCTGTCCCTGGGCATTGGCCTCCTAGAAGACATAGATGCGTGGCCTGCACATTCCCAGTTCACTCCCCCGTTTTGACCTCCCCAGGTCCCGCTTCTGTGCATGGCCTTTGGGTGGGAGCTGGTTCCCCAGCACCTTGCAGGACCCCTGGTGTGTTCGGTTGACTGAAGGCTGTAGGAGGGTTTCTGAGCTGGAAAGCCGTGGAATAGGATTCTTAGCCTAAAGGAAAACCTCTAGTGATACTCAGTCTTTATTTGCCATTTGCCTAATAGCAAAGCCAAGCGCACAACAGAATCTCCAAGTGCTCTTCAGCTAGGATCCATCATGAGAAATTCTTGCGTTGGGTATGAAAGCAATTCTCCCATCCTCCTCTTTGGGTACACACATTTTTCATGAATTTTTGTTTAATGGGCTAACTGTCATCTAGTTGGGGTGATGAATAATTCATAGACTATTGTAAAATAATGTGAATGTTTAGTGACAGAGGTATATCTGGAAGGGGTGGCTGAGCTGAGTCCTGAGGAGTGCATGGGAGTGTGTGTAGAGGAGAAAGGGAATTTCAGGCAAGTCTGGGAGGAGGTGGTAAGACGTTGGCCTGAGCAAAGGAATCGGTGGTGAAGAGCATGATGTGTTTTTAAGGGTCCACAAACAATTAGGCGTCAGTGGACCATCATTGCCAAAGTAGGAAGAGATGGGATTTGAGACTGGAGAGATAGTCAAGGACAAAGTAATGGAAGGATATGAATGCCACGTTGACCTTTATCATGCAAATCAGTTTTCATACAGGACACCTGGGATCTCCTGCATCAGAATCATCTGATATGGCCCCCAAATCCTATATAAGACTATAATTGATTTAAACCCAGAACAGAATCTCTCAGGATGGGGATTGAGACGTTCCTTAGGGGATTTCAATGCCTACTAAAAATTTGGAGAACCATTGCTGTGAGATATGGAGGCTCTTGGAAATGCTTTAGCACAGGAACAGTATATTGGAGACAGTTGTCACACTTGCCGTCATAAAATGCCATGGTCTGTTGGATATAACTGAAACCTAGCAAACTTACATTTCCACCATCCTGAGTTAGTGCTTGCAGTCTTGCTGTTGGAGGAATTTAAAGATTCAGAACCAGATAAGACTGAAATCTAGATTATCAGGCTGTCTTGTGAGCTCTGCTCTGGTCCAGTAGGTGTATCTCCTGTTGATAACAGATTCTGGAATGTGAGAGATGGCGCCAATAAGTATTGCAGAAGAAAAACCACGACATGCAGTGTCCAGGATGCTAGCTTCTCATTTTACTTCCAGATGTGTGAACTTGAGTCAATCACTTCACCTCTCTGAGATAGAGATGATAAATAAAAATTAAATAATATATGTGCATATTGCCTGTAAACTTGTAAAATGCTATAAGATATCTGAGTTGGCTTTAGATGACTCCATTTCTTAAATGGATTTTACAGAGGAATCAAGATATTAATATCTACCCTCTATTCAAAACTTAATGTGTACCTAACACTAAATTGTTTACTTTGCACAAATTAGTTTGTTTAATTTAATTTATTCATCAACCATGGAATGTAGGAATGGTATCCCCAAAGTACAGACAGTTAAAACGTATTAAGTAACTTTCCCTAAATCCCACAGCTAATAAGAAGCAGCTTTAAATCTAAACCAAGGTCTTGCTAGCTCTAATTATGTGCCCTTACTGCTGAACTGTAGCCCCAAGGTAGCCACCTAGCTTTGAAATACCTACTCTTAGTGTTTGAAGTTTGTCTTCAAGATAGGTGTGTTTTCAATCAACTTTACCTTCTGTTTGTAAAAGATTTTCTGTATTATTATTATTACTACTACTTCTTGGGAGATTGTTTACTCATACCATGAGATACCGAATTGTTTTCTCTGACAGGAAAAAAGGAAGACAGGGGAGGCTGAAGATATTGAAAAATACATGAAACATGATGTGATATCCTAGTTAATTGATGTTGCACTGGAGCAAAAGTCTCAGAGAACAGAACAAGCATCCGTCATTTTAATAGCATTAGGAGAAAAGTTGAAATAAATGAATTTTGTAAGCCTCTTTCCACATCCTTTAGAAATTTGGAAACATCAATGCAGCTCGAAAGTGTTTCCCCAATCAATGGAAATTATTGGAAAACTCAATGATTCACTGGTATTTCCCTATTTTCTAGCCACTCAGCCACCTGATCTCTATAGCCATCTATCTCTCCACCCATCCATCATCCATATAGTCATTTCCCTTCTATCTTGATATTCTTTCTACCAACATCATACATCCAACATGAATTTATCATATCCAAGATCAATTTAACAAGTATATAAAAATGTTAACTATGTACTTTAACTCAGCTATCCTTATTGCGTGCCTACTATATACCAATGCCATGGGAAGGACTTTTACATATGTCATGTCAGCCTAGTGTCAGGCACTTTGTAGTGACAAAAATAAATATGAACTATCTCTGAGAAAGCTTCCTGCTCTTACGGGATTAGAAAGTGGAATAAGCCATGACCATAAAAAACAATGATCTGAGAATACATAGCAGTTGCATTCCTTCGAAGATGAAACCATATTAGCTGCCATGCAAGAAAGAACATAAGTGAGTTCTAAACAGATGGCTCTGAGAGCAAATGTCTAAGGGGGAAAATCAAAGCTCTTCATCCTCCAAGTTCTAGTTCAAATATTCCCTCCTCTGAGAAGTCTTTGGTGAAGTGTGATTCTCCAGGGCTGGACTTATCTTGTCTCCTCTGCTGTGGTTCATAGCCATTTGCCCCAGCTTCTCTTACAGCACTTACTGTCTTCCACGTCATCATTTTACTTGACTGTGAGGTGAAGTGGAAGATGCAATGACTGTAGTGAAACACACTTTGGGGTAGAATACCAGCACCTTTTCTTATCATATGGAGTATCTAAGATAATAATTTTATGAGTTAACCCTCACTAATATGTTTCACCCATTTTGGTAAACACTTTACATAATAGGATTTAATCCTCAGCACACCTTACCCTGGCTTTTTATGCTATTGATAATTCCATTTTACAAATACATAGGGTGAAGCTGAAGCAAATTTCCCAAATTGCTCTCATTAGTGGCCGAGACTAGTTTCAAACGATTGTCTACAAAATACATATTTGAAGAAAATATACGCAATAATGCTACCCAATTCACTTAATTGCTTGGCACGTCAGTCTGCCCTCTATAAGTTAGGACTGAAAATATCCCCTAGTGCTCTGATACAACACTGTAGGCTGCAAATATACTGTGCAGTACAGAGCTCAGTGCGGGAAAAGATAGTGCAACCCTACTTCACTACAGCTTTCTTTCTGTTCCTTCAAGATGCCAAGATGCTTCTACCTTTTTAGTTTTCTTCCTTCTGTGTACAATGCTCCTATCCCTAGATCTTTGCGGGTCTGGCTTCTACTTACCAATCAAATCTCTGCAAAACTGTCATCCCACTGTAAGATCTCTCCTGATGACTCAAAAACAAAAGCTCACACCCATCTCTTTCTATAAACTCTAAGCTAATTCATTTTTCTTAATATTTCTTAATATTATATTTGCTGATGCTATTCACTTATTTCATTATTTGGTTGTTTTTACTTGGTTATTTACTTATTTAGGATTAGTCCGGTAATTTATTTTTATTTTACCTACCTCCCTTAGCTAGTTATAGATTACTTTACTTTTATTTTAGTGGTTATCTTAGAGACTAAAACACAAATGCCTTATTAGACTATAATACAAATGAATAATTTTACTACTTTCCTGATAAAACAAGGGCCTCAGAACAGTTCAATTCACTTATTCCCTCACTCAGTTTGCATTATTGTTCTGTCCATTTAAATTCTACATATGGTTAAAACTCTATGTGATATTGTTTCTTTGTGAAGTTAATTTTCATTTATGTTTGATCACTTATTTTCCATTTTCATTTGGGGGACAGGCACACCTCATTGGCTTAGAGAAGGCAAAGTAGAAATCAACAGTTGAAGATATGAAAGGAAAGGAAAATGGAGGAGAAGCAAATTAATATGTATCAAGTACCTGCATATAGACGTATATGGTGGGTTATACTCAATATTTTGTAATAATCTATAAGGGAAAAGAATCTAAAAAAAAAAAAATATATATATATATATATATATACACACATATATATCTCACTTGCTGTACACCTGAAACTAACACAACACTGTAAATAAACTATATGTCAATAAATTTAAAAATTACATATGGTAATGCATATGTATATATAATGTAATGCATATGTATACATGTGTATGATATTATAATCAGAAAGATAAATAAATGTAGTAAATTAAAGAGCTAGAATTCATTCTTAGAACCTTCAAATTCCAAACACTGTACACTTGAATACATAGCACTGCAACTCTGTTTTCTCATTTGACTGGTTTTCAAGGTTGTTGGCTTTTTCTAAAATACTGGCTGTATTGGGGTGGAGTTAAGTGTTTCCTAGAATAGCTTTCTATTCTTGGAGTCCTTTCTGTCTGCTTAAGCTTTTCAGTACTTTTTAGGGGTCACCAAAATCATTACTTTAATTATACATCAGTGGTCATTTCCACTTGAGAAAAAGTCCTTTTTAAGGGAAAGATCACTTGATCTCTTTAATGTTCTGAATTTGCCGGCTCTTCATCCAGTATCAGAAACCGCAAAGAGAGGTTATTTGCAGCAAAGTAGGATTGAGGATATATACAATAAGCCAAAAAATTGGAAGATAGTTTTGAAACTTTACTTTTTAACATCAAACAAAGAAAAGGTTGGCCTTCACTGGAGAGTGATTCAAATTCAAGCTCAACATAGAGTGAACATCTCTCATAATAACATAACTTGAATATCAAGACTACATTCACATGAAGCATCATATTTCGCAATTATACTTGTGACCTTCAGACTCATTCCTGGGACTGAACTAGCTGAGATTATTTTTCCATCCCACATTCCTCCTGCCTGGGAGCTCTTTTCTCTTTGATGCTATAACATCAGGACCACTGTTTCCCTTATGTAAGTGCAGCGACTTGCACTCTGGCCTCCTCAGAGGAGTGATAGGAGGAATTGTAAACATCCTTATACAGTTTAACTACCAATGATACCAAATCTTTTGTTTCAGACTTTATTGAAATTTGGGCCCAAACTATAGGGAATAACAATAAAGGGGGTTAAAGGAAACTTGAAACTTGCAAAATATTCTTCAAGATTATGGAAAAAATTAAAAAGAAACCGTTATTACTAAGAGTATTCTCTTGGATTATCTTAGCTCCTCCCCTTACTCTCTGAGGCCTCCCTCTCCTCTTCTTCCCCCTCTTCCTCCTCCTCCTCCTCCAAGAGAAAGAGCTCCTCTTCCACCCCTGTAGTTTGAACCTACATACATGCACATAAACACATGCACACATGGATGTGTGCACACACACAGAGACACACATAAACACGTGACGCAGTAAGCATACCCTATGTGCTATCTCTTTCTTAGCCGTAAGGCAATTTGCAAAGCACAGTAATTTTCTAGTCACACATTTCCCAATGTCAGAATTATTGGGTCTAGCTTCTCAGCAGGAGGAGTTTAGGAGTACGGATCCATATGTAACTTGATGCTCAAGTCCAGTGAAAGAGTCCAAGCTGGGCTCTGACACTCCAGATTGTAAACTGTCCTCTAAGCCTTCTTAGTTTGTACAAAGCAAAAATATATACCTTCGTTCTTCTGGAAAAGTTCTGACAGTGTCTTGAGTAAATGATATACCCAGCTTCCAAGAACAACCAAAATATTTCAGACTAGTAAATTCTAAATCTGTATTAATATAAAGAAACATTTTCTCAATGGAAATGGAATGGAATGGAATATAGTCTGAAACTATTTCCCATGCTTTCAACAAAGGTAAAAAAAATGTATGTGTAAGGGGAGAGAGAGAGAAGAAAAAAGAAAAACAAATAAAGGGGACAATTTAGACACAGATGGATGAACCAATTTAACGAAATTGAGAGGATGGAAGAGAAAAGGGAAGGTAGGAAGGGAACTAACATTTATTAAGCAGTTATTATATGCTCAGACCAGATGCATTTATCAATGTTTAATAACATATTTCATATACATTGAAATCCTTCGTGGTAGATGCTATAATTCTCATTTTATATGAGACAAAAATTGTACAACAAAAAAATGTGGATCCTGAGATCAGTTTTGATGATAAATCACACCTTTGTGGAGTGTCTGTTTTCAGAGTGTATCACCTACTGTCTACCGCCTTTTGTAAGTTGATTCATTGAATTCCCATTGTATACAGTTATTTAATTCCTTTAATTCAGGAATCTTTGGAAGATGAATTCAAATTTGATCATTACAGCAAGCCACCAAGATGGGAAATGAATATTTTCTGGAAGAAAGTGGAGAATTCTGAATAAGATTGTTTTCCGATCACATGAGAGAAGACAATTTTTTTTTTTTTCTCCAAGAGATGTTGGCATTTCAGCTAACAGTTCCATTGAGGGATGCTGATCATCTTTGAAAGGAGAAAAATAATCACAGTCCAAGACACTCAGGAGTTATTTGCCATTTCTACCAGTGTGACTATTCCCAGGGGATGTCATTCCTTCATTGGTTCCTTTTTAAACTCTTCATTAATTAATGTCAGCTCCTCCTTCCTTCCTGGGCTCTGCTCCTCCCCTGGGTGTCATTAGATCTGTTCTACAAATTTTCAGCCTTCATCTTTTCCACTCTTTTCCTTATTTCCTCCATATTCCTGGTTCCATTCATTGGTTTCAGTTTTTATCTGTATCTATAAGGACAGGAAAATGTAACTGAGACACCTTTTCCCAGCCTAGTTATTGCTCCTGGCTATATCTTAGATTGCAGTTGGATCCAGTTATTATTTTTTTTAATCAATATTCAAAAGAAGGATTCCAGGAGTTAATATACTAGATATCATAATCATTTTGCAGATATGTGTGGCACATCCTGATTATCATTCTCACAAATAATTTTTGGATAAATTCATTAACATGTGTCAAGCACCTGTTATTTCTCTGTACTGTGCTGGGCATCTTTACATAAGTGATCTTATTTAATTGCATCAAGAAACCTATATGCTGGGAGTTGACATCTTGATTTTATAATGAAGGTTACTGAGGCTGATATTTGCCCAAGGTATGTCGGTGGCAGATGATGAGTACAGAATGCAAACATACATCTGCCTAACTCCTGAGCCTATTTACTTTCTTTCTACTATAACCATATTGCTTCAAATTTATGCCGTCTTACAAATTGAACCTCTAGCTAAGACTTGACCAAGCTTTCAATATCCTCAGTACATGGTGATTGTTAGAAAGAGTGAGTAATGTGTAAGAAACAAAACTTAGCCTCAAGATGTTATGAGTATTTTCCCTTTTCAGATGATCAGAATAGAACACATAATAAGTGCTCAATAAATATTAGTTGATCTCCACCTCTTCTTGATTGTAGTTACGGTAGCACATTAAATTCTGTATCCTACCCAGTAAGTGGCACAGGGCTGGACTCTGGAGAAATACTCAAGAAAGATGTGTCATTGGTTAATGTATTCATATTCCCTTCTAAGTGCAAGTTCTATACAGGACAGGCTCTGTAGCTCACATGCCTGTCTACTCCTTCGAAACTGGACATCTTCCCATTTGTTCAGCTTCATCCTTTAGCCCCTCCAACTTTTTCTCTTGAGTTCTTTATGTTCTTTCTTACCTCTGGGCTTTACATATGCAAGTCTGTTGCTGGGAATGCCTTTATCCTCTTTACCCTTTACCCAACTGATAAACTCTAACTCTTTTAAACTAGTAAACTTCACTCAGCTCAGGCCTCAAATTCTCAGGCAGGAATTTTTTTCTCCTTGCAGATTTCATAAATGGCTCCATGCCACTTTTTTTTAGTCTATCATGAACATTTGTTTTCTCATTCACATCTCAACTCAACTATGAGCTTCTCACGGGCACACACCTTATTATATTGATCATTCTATTCCCAGCACCTAGTGTAATTCTGGTGCAGGATGGGTGCTCAATGACTGTTAGGTGAATGAGCAATTATCTCATCTGTCAGCCATTTCTTTGATATAGTTGAACCTCAATATGTTAGACGTTTTTATTACTTGGATTTATATATCTAATAGTCCAAATCATACCCACTCTTCTCTGACATAATCAATATATCAGTAAATACGGAGGCAATTATATTAATAGCTACATTTATTGAGCACCTATTATATGACACAACTAATAACTATTTTGCAGATAGCATTTAATGTATGTAAAGTTAGTGGAGTAGTGCTTTTCATGATAGAGTTATTGTGGCTACCTAAATTAAGAGGAAAAATTTACTTGCAAAGACGTTTAAAGAAGGTGAAGTGCTACATATGTGTACAGAGAATTCCTTTTTTGACACCTCCTCTTTTGTATTAGTCTGATAAATAGAACATGTCTATCTATATCTATATCTATCTATAGATGTAGATAGATAAATAGATGATAGATAGATAGATAGATTTAGGTTCTGTTTAGAGAAGGAGAGAGGGAAAGAGAGGGAGATTTATTATGAAGAATTGTCTCATGTTATTATGGAGGCTGAGAATCCCATGATCTGCCATATACAAGCTGGAGAAAAAGCTGGGGAGAGACTTAGGAAAGCTGGTAGCGCAGTTTCAGTCCGAGTCTAGAGGCCTGAGAACCAGGAGCAATGATGGTTTAAGAACCAGTCCCAGGACAGAAGACCAAGACTGATAGCCTAGCTCAACAGTCAGGCAGAGAGAGAGAATTCTCTCTGCCTCTGCGTTTTTGTTCTTTTCAGGCCCTTAATGGATTGGATGATGCCCACTGACATTGGGAAGGATAACCTTCTTTACTCAGCCTACTGTTTCAAGTGTTTCAAGTGCTAATCTCTTCAGGAAACACCCTAACAGACACACTCAGAAATAATATTTCACCAGATATCTAGGCACCTGGTGACCCAGTCAAGTTGACACATAAAATTAACCATCACAGCCTTATTTACAAAATTTCCACTATTCCCACCTCTATCCCTCTCTAAGTTGAGAATAGGTCTCTGTTTGTTTAGGTAGTCATTGTTAAATCTTCCCAGAACAACCTGAGCTAGAAACTTGACTCCATTACTTTGATTACTTGACCCCCTCTAAGCCTGAGTACTCTGTGTCTAAACCAGGAATAACACTTAATTGACAAGTTTACATAAGATAAATTCAGGTGAAACATCCAACACAATATGTGGCATATGGCTGGATCACAATAAGTATTTTGTTTCCCCTATACTTGTCCTTTTCATACTCCCTGTTACAATTATCTTGATTTTTCCTCTGGATTCAATACAGATTTCTTCTTTCCACTTACAGGAAACTTTGCTTTTATTTTTAACACAGAGTTGTGCACTAATGCATTTCCTCAGGAGAAGTGCTCTGGTTAATATTATCCTGAGTGGTAAGTGTAAGGGTAGAATTGGATTACACAGTAAGAACGCATTCAAGTCTTCAATTATTAATAATAAGTGGCCGAGCAATTAACAAGTCAAGGTACATTTTCTGGGAAGTGGCTGATGGTAATGTTTTTATTCACTGATCAGAACAGCAATTTCTAAATTTCATCTGACCATCCACAAGTGCAGAATATTCTGCTCCCAGCGGCATATCATCGTGATCCATTTTTATACTTAGCGAGGCTTAACAAGTTATTTTGAAATCCCAGAGCTCTCAGATGGTGTTTTATTCGCTTGTACTCACTCATTTTCCAGACAGCGTTAATAGCACCATACAACAGCAAGTTTGACACAGTGCAATACTGGCATAACGAGCTGGCAGATATTTATTAACCCCACACATGTGGGCAGTTGAAGCTATGGCATCGTTCACTGTTACTCTGGGAGCATGCATGTTAAAATTTTGTTTTGTTTTATATGATTAAAGAATCAAAGAGTAGATAATGGTTATCAAGGCTTCTTAACACTGAATGCATTCAGGACCAGGAAATTAGAATGAATGAGTGAAGCAGGCCAGGTGTAGAAAACAATAGAAACCAAAAAGGTAGTGGGACGGTGGTTAACAGGAAAGTGTATGACCCATCTGAAGGGATAACTAGTACTCAGCACATAGGGGATATTGGACTTCTAAAAGAGAAACCAGAAGTCTGAATTTTTTATGCAGCATCTCTCACTTTTTCAATGTTGGCAGCTAATTTGTTTTTTGCAAAACTGTGCAGGGCAAACAAAGTATATTTGCAGGCTTTTAAACTTTTGATTTTCAATGCATCAAAGATCAGATTGGTGTATCTGTTATTGTTTCTCCATAGACTGTGAAGAGAAAAATTACAGAGCATTTTGTTTTCCTTCTTGATCAGTGATTTTATTCTTCTCTAGATGCTTGTGCTTGATGGTTCAAATAACTACCCAAGAGCAGGGATTTCTGCTTTTCTACTTCTTTCAGAGATTGCAAAAAACAGAAAGGAAACAAAACCAAAAAAAGTACAAAACTATCCCATTATTTTCCTTGCCTCTGGGCATCTTACTTAGGAGAGTACCCCTGCCTGAAATAGCATTTCACTCATTCTTCTTTTCACCCCTTTGTTTTCGAATCAGCCAGTTGTTATTTTCACAAGCCTTCCTTGACTTCCTCTCTTCCCCTACAGCTGTGGTCAGGGAGGTAGTGCAGAGTGTTGGTGAAGAGCTCAGGTTTTGGAATTAGGCGGACCTGGGTTTGAGTCACAGATTAATCACTTAATAGGTATGAGGGTGGCTTCATTGTTTTAAACTCTCTTAAGTCTCGGTGTTATTGGCTGTCAAGTGGGGATGAGTGTCCCTAAACCTTGGGATTACTCTTTCAAAGGAGAGGATTGTACAGTACCAGGCAGAGCTTCTAGCACAAAATTGCTTAGAAACTGTTGTTTTGTGTGCTTATGCACATGTATGATATATGTAATTTAGTGTGACAAGTACAATAATATATGTAATGTGTAATATATTATAGTACTTACACAGAATACCGATTATACCTCTTTTCCCTCTCAGTATCTCCTCTTGGGTATCTGAGAGTATGTCTTACTCAATTCTGTAACCTCAGTTCTCAACAAAGTACCTGGCCCAAACTAGGCATTCAATAAAAAATGAGACATTTACTACTCTGCCTAGAATGCAAGTCTCTGGGGGCCACTAGGATAATGTCCAGTCTCCCCTGCTTTGGTCTCATTTCTTGATACCTATTCATCATTAATTTTTGCAAGTTCTTTTTCTCTATTTTTCCTTTGGGTCTAATTGGGGAATAGACAGAGGAAGATAGGACAAAAGCAGTAAAAGAAGGATCAAGAGAAAGAAGAAGAAATAAGAGAGTTTATAGGCTTTGGTAAGAAAAAAATTCAGTAAGATCTGAAACGATGAGTTGGAGGAGGTTGAATGAAAAGAAAAAGAGATAAAGAAAATAAGAAGTGGGAGGAAAAACGGAGGGATAGAATATTGGTTAGGATTAGCTAGGTTATGCCGTGGTAATAAACCACTCCAAAGCCTCAGGGACTTATAGCAACTAAGGTTTATCTCTCACTGCATGTCCGTGTGGGTCACCTACAGCTCTGCTCTACACTTTCCATCTTTCAAGGCTGGGGTTGATGGAGTATCACCTTCTGGAACATTGCCAGTCTCAAGGGGGCAGGGGAGAAATGTTTTAAACAATTAATGGCTTTTAAAGGCCCAGACAACTTGGACATACATTAGTTTTCTTGAGATTCATTGACCAAAGTGTGTCTTTGTCACTCCTGGCTTCAACATTGTGGAAGGTATAAGGCTCCCCAGGGAGCAGGGGTCTGAAAAATTTGAAGAGTAATATAATCTATACAGATATAGAAAGAGGAAAACATGTTGAATGACAGAAGTTTTAGGAAAATCAAAGAAATATTTGGGAAGGGGTAGGAAGGTAGATGAAGAAAGATGAAAGTCAGAAGATGAAATAAAAGTTGAAGTGGAAGAGATATAAACCAGGAGAGAAGAGGATAAAGAATAGAGGCCTCCCAGGGTTGAGCTGATGGTAATATTCCCATATTACGTGATACAGGGAGTAAGCACAGGCAGACCTAGGCTAGTGTTGTGCTGAGCTTCAAAACCTAGGTTACTTTACTTAACCCTCATGGTCCTCCATTTATCCACCTGCATTTATGGCTCCTATCTCACAGTTGTTGAAAGAATTTAATAACATAAATAAATGTATAAATAGATGTGGATTGGGGCTTTTTCTGTTACCCTGGGAATTGTGGACTAGGGTTACCAGTTAAGGAAAAATGCTGCTAAGCACGCCACATCCATGCTGATGAGGTGGGGGGAAAATCTGGCTACCAGTGGTCACCATTATAAACCACACCCTTCCCAGCATATGTAGTAGAGTAGGGAGGGGGCAGGTAGAGCCAGACCAAGAATATTTGTCTTTCCAGAAATACAGCTTTCATAGACAGAGGACTTTTCTTTCCTAGGTGCATCTACCCCTTTCCCAAAGTCCCAAAGTTTTCAATGTGATTGAGGGTACCTTGCAAGAAAGGAGAATGCACGCCTTATGTGTCCTGGATAGATGCTTCCCAAGTTGCAGAATTATTATTCTCTTTTCACAGACAAAGAAACTGAGGCTCAGAGTACAAAGATCACTTAGAGTGTAACAGGGGAAACAGAATTCCAGCCAAAGTAGCCAGATTTTATAGGCCTTCCCTTCACTGTGAAGCTTTATGGCCTTCCTAGCCAAAGGAGGAATGGTAATTGGATCCATGTTCAAATGTATCTGCGTCCACATTACTGAGGCCAACCTGAGAAGGACTCTGGCCGGTTTGAGAAGGATCCTGGTCTTGACTATGGCACCAATGCCCAGTTCTTCTTTTACATTCTTTATATGATGATCTCAGAGTCATTTTCATGTTTCTGCTCTTTCTAAAAGTTTCAGCTTACCTTGGAAAATAATATAGCCAACTACTAGTCAGCATGAATTTCTCTCTCTCTTTCTGTGTGTGTGTGTGTGTGTGTGTGTGTGTGTGTGTAGTTTATAATATATTAATATATATAGTAGAGTATGTGTAATTAATAATTAATAATTCATACATATATGTCAGCACAAATTACACACTATATATATCCTACTTTAAAATAATTAGTATGTGGACTTTGCCAAACTAAAGTGTACTTATCTCTTCAGTTGTAGAGAATGGTAATGTTTAACAATGAAAAAAAAATCCTTTCTTTTAGAAAACAATTTTAAAATTGGATTAAATTGTACTTCTTGAGTGTTTTAATTTGGGAACAATAAGTGGTTACCCCCAAATGATCTTGCCAGCTTCTTTTCCTTCTCTATCTTTTTTGTTGTTTTTATCACAGGCTAGTTCATTCACTGGTTTGATGGAAATTTTGGGAGAAGGGGTTTGAGATCAGGCTCCCTGGAAATGTATCTGACCTGGCTAGAAATCAGAGGTCCAAACACAGAAAAAAATATAATCAATGAATCCAACTGTTAGAGACCACTTTCTACTTTCCGCTAGTCATCTACATTACAAAGGATGAAATTAAATTTGAACCTGTTTTAAATTATTATTTTAAAAGTTTCTTGGCTAGCCAGGGAAAGCTACTTTTGTGAAGTTCTTGGAAAAACAAAATTGTGCTCAGCACCTGCAGTGTAGAGATAAATAAACAACACGCTTTTTGCAGGAATATATTGAATCGAACTATTCTTAGCTGCTTCAGGTTTGGTTTCTATCCCCACTCCTCAAAAAAGAAAAGAAAAGAAAAGAAACAAAGAAAAAAATATTTGTGGAGAGAAATGTTTACAACATAAACCCTGAATTCCTTTTTCCTAGTAGGCAGCAATAGTTCCTTGAATGTCTGCAAGGTAGGAGAAAACACTCAAACCATATGGCCGCTCTTGGTCAGAAATAAATGTTTCTAAAACCTGCAACAAAATGAATCATCTGTATGTTAATTGTGTGAGTAGCAGAGCTGCAAACTGACCGGCTAAGAGGGACAAAGCAGTAAAGCAAGTAATTGAGTGAAGAGACCCTGGATTAAGAAAATCCTTGCATTCCTTTTAATCACATTATCCCTGACTTTTACTACCTTATGATCCAGCAATCCCACTCCTGGGTACATTTTCAAAGGAAATGAAATTGCTACCTTGAAGAGATATCTGTACTCCCATGTACATTGCAGCATTATTCACAATAGCCAAGACATGCATGCAACCAAGTATCTGTCAACAGATTAATGGTTAAAGAAGGTGTAGTATATGTCCATTCAAAGGAATATTATTCAGCCATGAAAAGAAGGAAATCCTGCTAGTTGCAACAGCAGGAATGGAATGGAAATACGTCAGACAGAGAAAGACAAACACTGCCTGATCTCACTAAAATTTAAAATCTAAAAAAGCCAAACTCATAGAAAAAGAGAGTAGAATGTTGGTGACTTCCCAAAGGCTGGAAGGTAGGGGAAGTGGAGCAATATTGGTCAAAGGGTACAAAGATGAATAAATCCTGGGAACTAATGTACAGCATGGTGACTATAGCTAACAATACTGTATTAAATACTTAAAAGTTGTTAAGAGACTAGATCTTAAATGTTCTCACCACACACACACAAATGGTAATTATGTGAGGTTGATGGATGTGTTAATTAACCTTACTGTGGTAATTATTTCACAATATATACATGTATCAAACCGTCACATTGTACTCCTTAAATTTACACAATATTGTAGGTCAATTATACCTCAGTAAAGCTGGAAAACATCTCTGTTGACTTTTGGTAGACTTATAGTACTAACAAATAGTTCTGTACTCTAAAAAAATAATGTAAGTATAGAAATTAACAGAATTTGACACTTGAATGCAGGGAGCATAGGCAATAAATAGGAGCACTGTATCAGCTGTTGCTATGTCCCAATCCATTCCCAAAATTAGTGACTCAGTGACTAAACAACCATTAATTTAGTTTATAATTTTGTGGGTCAGTAATCTGGGCTGCTGTCAGCTGGACAGTTCTACATTTGGCTGAGTTTACTCTTAGATTTTCAGCCAGTTAATGTGTTGGCTGGGATGATGTTGAGAGGATGATATATGAGTGGAAAATGGCCAAGGCTGAGTTTGAGTCTCGTTGCTGCTGTTTATTACTTGTGTGAACTGCAGGGACACTCGTTTTCTTACCCATAAAATGGAGATGAAAATATCATCTGCACAACTTTGTTGCTAAGATTAAATTGGGAGATGCAGGTGAAATAGCTTTATAAAATACATATTTTATAAATTTAAAAATATTTTATAAAAATATACTTAGTTATTTTTGCCCATATACACAAAGTAAAAACTGATAGAAATAGAGAAATAGATAATTCAATGATAATAGTTGGAGTCATCAATATTCTACTTTTAATAGTGGCTATAACCGTTAAATAGAGGATCAACAAAGAAATAGAAGACAGATTACACTGTAAACCCAAAAGACATAAAATCATAAGCAAATGCTATGGACAGTTATATGCAAACAAATAGGGCAACCTAGAAGAAATGGACGCCAATGTCATAGTGACATTATTTACAATTGCCAAAACGTGAAAGAAACCCGTGTCCATAAACAGATGAATAGATAAAGCAAAGTGGTATGTATATACAATGGAATATCAGCCATAAAAAAAAAATGAATTTTTGCCATTTGCAACAACATGGATGGACTTGGAAGGTATTATGCTTAGTGAAATAAATCAGACAGAGAAAGACAAATACCGTATGGTTTCACTCATATGTGGAATCTGAAAAAAAAAAAGATGAATGAATATAACAAAAGAGAAACACACTCACACATACAGTGAACAAACTAGTGGTCACCAGTGGGGAGAGGCGTGGAGGATTAAGAGGTACAAACTACTAGGTATAAAATGAGTAAGATACAAGGAAGTAATGTACAGCCCAGGGAATATAGCCAATATTTTGTAATAAGTTTATATGAGTATAACCTATAAAAATATCAGATCACTATGTTATACACCTGAAGTTAATATAATAAGTCAAATATACTTCAATAAAAAAAGAAAAAAATGCATAAGTCCAAAATATTGGCAGCAATCAGGTCTGAATTTGGACCAGAGATTCTGAATGGCTCATTGTCTTCCTAGATCACCAACATGCCAAATTCCTAAATGAAATTTGGAAATCCTTTTTAATTTTGGTTTTTCCTTTTCATTCCAGCAAGGCAGATGTCTCTAGCCATCCTCATTATGCCTATCAGCTGTCAGTTTATGGTATTACATTCACCTCAATCCCCCGTTCCAAGTCCTGCTCACTTCATGTCTGCATGCCCAGCCAGAGATGGGCAGGAAGCCTGCTTCCCATGTCGGGAATGGCATTTATTAATCTACTCATCCTGATCTTAACATCTGCCTCCTTCTTTATGTATTAAGGAAATTGAACTTACTGGATGTGCTGGTCAATCTTTTCAGATGCAGTCTAAACTGGATAGAAGCTGCCATAATTCCTCCTGGTCTGTTTCCAGACTTGTTCAGAGTACATTGTCTGCAGCTGACATCTCTTAATTACCTGTGCTCCCACTGGCATTTATTATTATTCTCGTCAATCGTTATCACCTGCTCAGGATCTAGGCCCTCACATTCGTGTAGAAAAGGAGCCAAGAGGACGCCTCACAACTGTGTGGCAGTAATTATCCGTGGTACACAATAATGTCTTTGGACCCTGCTGTTTTTGTGCAGTAATTAACAGGTGGCGAGCTTTGACTGCAACATTTTCCCCAACAGTTATTGGAGAAAACAATGGCTTCTGGGTAAGTAGATTAAATATTGAAACAAAGGCTCTGAGAGGCCTCCTCATCTGACCCTTCCATTAGCTTGGGTTTGCCAGGTTTCAACACTGGCATGATATAGTGGCTGATGTGGATGATATAGTTCAGTACAGGGATTGAGGGTATGCCTTTGGGACCAATCTACTTGCAGTCACACCTGTAATCTTCCCCTTTCTGATACATGATGAGACGAATACGAGGGTTAGTCCCATTATTATGGTATTGCTGGAGGCAATGTGACAGTGTCTTTGTTTCTATGCTGATCAGATCCCTTTATGGTCTTACGCTAGCCATTCTTCCACAACTACCTCCGATATGGCTTTATCTCTAGACATTCTGTACTATTCACCACTCTCCAACTATGTCCCGCAAAGCAATACATTTTTTTCTAAACATCTTTATTGGAGTATAATTGCTTTACAATGGTGTGTTAGTTGCTGCTGTATAACAAAGTGAATCAGCTATATGTATACATATATCCCCATATCTCCTCCCTCTTGCGTCTCCCTCCCACCCTCCCTATCCCACCCCTCTAGGTGGACACAAAGCACCGAGCTGATCTCCCTGTGCTATGCAGCTGCTTCCCACTAGCTATCTATTTTACATTTGGTAGTGTGTATATGTCCATGCCACTCTCTCACGTCGTCCCAGCTTCACCTTTCTCCTCCCCATGTCCTCAAGTCCATTCTCTACATCTGCATCTTTATTCCTGTCCTGCCCCTAGGTTCTTCAGAACCATTTTTTTTTTTTTAGATTCCATATATATGTGTTAGCATACAGTATTTATTTTTCTCTTTCTGACTTACTTCACTCTGTATGACAGACTCTAGACCCATCCACCTCATTACAAATAACTCAATTATTATTATCCTGAGACTTCCCTGGTGGTCCAGTGGTTAAGATTTTGCCTTCTAATGCAGGGAGTGCGGGTTCGATCCCTGGTTGGGGAGCTAAGATCCCACATGCCCCGTGGCCAAAAAACCAAAACATAAAACAGAAACAATGTTGTAACAAATTCAAAAAATACTTTAAAAAATGGTCCACATCAAATAAAAAAAATCTTAAAAAAAACTATTATTATCCTAACTACACTTCTCTTATTGCTTGAAACACCCCATTCATTCTCTCTAGCTTCATAGTGGCTTTCAGAGAGTCCAGGAGGTGCAGGAAAGTTAATTACCTGTGAGACATATTTTGATTGAAGAATTGAAGGAAGAATATGAGAAGAACCTAACAGATAAATTCTTCTCTCTTCCTCTCTCCATTGGGCTGTGTCAAACATGATTTTCTGTCATACAAAAGGCAGACTATGTGGCTAAGGAGGGACACCTGCAGAATGATGGGCTAGGTCTCCACTGAAGGTTGGGGGAAAGTGGCAGGCGTGGCAATGTATGATTTTGCATTTGCTTCTCATCCTTGCTTGTCTCATTTCCTATTTGCCTGACTCTTTTTGCTCTGGGATTGTACTTTCCAATAAAGCAGTAGCACTTCATTGTAGCCAAAACAAAATAAACAAAAAAAGAGGGCACCTAAGTGAGGCAAGTGGAGAAGGGTGTCATGCAAGGATTATCATAGAAGTGAAATCTAACCTGAGACCTGAAAGAGGAATCTAAGTTACGGAGTTGATAGGAGAAGGTATGAGTAGGGATAAGCATTCCTGGCAGAGGGAATAGCATATGCAAAGGCACAGAGTACGATAGAGTATACCAAAATAAAGACCTACAAATTATTTCACATGGATAGAACATGGGTTTTGTAATAGACAGGACTGGTAAGAAATGAGGCTGAAATTCTTCTTTGAGTCCTTTTCTCCTTACCTACGAAATAAGTAATTGAGACTCAGTTTGTTTAATGTGCCTTCCCAGTTTTACAAGCCATGACACAGGGAACTGTGAAGAATGTTGTGACCCCAGATGTCTGATAATAAACCTTAAGTGGATTAAGTTGTAAGGAATAGGTTTGATGTTTTACTTAATTCCGAGAGGTGACATCACCTTCCTTAACAGAAACAAACAAAAGCTTCAAAGTGAGAACAAGAGGGACTGTCATCTCACAATGACACTTCTTGAAACAAATGGAGGATTTTTTGTTTTTTAACTTAATCTAAGTTTCTGATATGTTTTGAACTGACTTGATGCTATCATTTGGCCCATAGATTGAGTTCTATATAACAACTCAAGAGCTCCTACATATTGGTGATTTTGTTTTAATTTCCAGGGGAGCACAAGAATTCTTCTTTCACACACTACCATAAAAAGGAGTGGGTCAAGAAAAAGAGTCCTTAAGATGACACTGGGACTCTCATAGATGGGGCCCATGTTGAGATCATTTTGACACCATTATAATTGGAGCCCATAGTTTGGGGAGGTGAACGTTTCCATGCAAAGGGGTAAGGGGACCAATGTTCCCTTTCCTTCTTGTGAAATACGCTTACTTTTCTCTCTTGCCCCTGTGTCAGCTATGGTAGCATAACCCATGGGGGTGCCTCCTGACTCAAATGTGCCCTATGCTTAGATGAACAGGTGGGGCTAAGGAAGAGCCAGTGCAATGGAAACACGGAAGGGGAGACTCTTCAAGGACAAAGGCAAAAGAAGTCTCAGGAGAAAGTAGTACATGTTCCAGCTGGGTTCACTGGAGTAGAAGAACTGATGGGGAGTTGAAAACTTCATTGGTTAGACAGAATGACTGCGGTTTCTGCTAGTGTACCCACTCTACCCATAACATACAGGAACTAAGTATCGACCAGTCGATACTGGTCGACTGGAATGCTATTCATTGTTTCAGAAGGAACAGAGCTCATGCTGTATATCATCCTATGTATCTTTCCAAGAATTCTTTGGAAATTATCCAGGAGAAATTAATCTTATCTTGAAGCTGAGAGCACTAAGGCATAGTGCTTAATGTAATTGGAAATCTATGTCATTTGATTCTCTCAGATTTTATTGAAGGGCAGGGATGAACAATTCAACAGAGCAGTTTTAAAGGGTTGAAGTAAGAAAGCATGCAGTTTCTTTCTGCTTACATCCTACCAAGTCTAACTTTTTACTAAATAACATAAACGTTGTTGATATTTTTTTTATTATCAATCAAGTCATTAGATAAATTGGGGTGATTGCCTATGGTCACATGTTATAACAGAAATAGAAAATTGATTAAAATCAGAACGTTGAGTATGGAATTCAAAGCCAGTCAATCTGGGGTCAAAAGTCAATGGGTGTGAATGATCCTTTCTTCTTCAAAGCCTTGACTTCCTTCCCAAACAAGGGACGATTGGCCATTGCTTCTTTGTAACCTTTATATCGTCCCATCTGTATACAAGCCTATTTCTGTATTTAACTGTAAGCTCCTCAAGGTCAGGTATCCAAGTTGGGCAATAACAAATATTTTAAAAAAGAATTTGAGACTCAGAGAGTTTAAGGCCATATTTTATGCTATCTCTCATCCCCTAGCCGTAAAACATGAGACTGAGGCTCAGGGAGTTTTAACTCACTTGTTCCAAGAGCTCTGGGTTAAAATACAAGCCTAGAACTTTTACGACAAGTCCAGTGTACTTTCAGCATCACATAGGTTAAGAGCTTTGGCAATGCAGTCAAATACTGTGGGTCCAAATCTCGCTTGACCACTCACCATCTGTATAAACTGGGGTATCTGTAAATCTCTTTAGTCTGTAATTTCCTTACATGAAACTGGAGAAAATAATGGTGACTGTCTCATGAGATTTTGTGATGATTTAAATAAAGTAATCTATTTTAAATGTTTAGTACAGTGGCTAGCACATGGATGGCAGTTAAATATTAACTGCTTTTATTATGATTATTTCCTTTTGCACTACAGCTGAATAGTGCTGTTGTGATTGATTCCACATGAAGGAAGTACTGGCCCTATCCACCACTCTCACAACACTGTGATGGAGATCAGGACTTAGTGGCTTTGATTTTAGTCCAAAGTCAACATTTTCTGCTCTCTACAAATCCACCCTCATTCATTGCTTCTTCTAATGTTCGCCACTGTCCAACAGTAAAGAGACGATATTTCAATATCCTTGGAGTACTTGACCTTCAACAATTAACTCTAGTAAATATTGGCATCTCTGCTTGTTTAATCTCTCTCTTTTATTCTCGCCTTGTTCTATGACTGAGATAGAGAATCAAATTATGTTCAAGGGTATCCATAATTACAAGAGTAGGAGTAGCGATAATGATGTGTACGATTAATCTCACACATGTAAGTGCCAGATGCTTTATACCCAATACCCATGCAATTAGTTGATACATTTTATAACTAGGAGTATAAATATTAATGTCATCTACTTCGGTTTTCCAGTCAGGCACTTGAAACTCCACTTGCTTTTATTAGCAGAAAATCTAGTCTCTACTACTTGACTGTCCTCCACACTCTGAATTTTCCAATTATCCTGGAACCCTGTTCAGTCCCCAAATGCCAGATTTGTTCCAAACACAAAGCAGGGAGAAAACCAGAAAGTGTCGTGGAATAACTCACTCATTGTCTTTGGTTGTGGCCACATAGGTCCTGCTTCGTCTGGGCTGCTGCTGTATTGATACCTGAGCTCACTTCATTCCTTCTAATTCTCACAATAGAGTGTCACAGTTGAGCCAAATTGTAGCCCTTTGCATCCTCACTTGCTTGTTTAGTGAGTACTCCCAAAGCACTGCATCAAGACAGGGTCCAGAAAAGCTTCTCGCCCATCCTGCATGATGTGAAGCTCATTGCCTTGGGGTTGAGTGTGTGTGGTCAGTTGATATGCTGCCTCAGTGGGGACCATAGAGTTCTTTCTTGCTGGTAGACCACATTTGGACCATTACAATTCAAGAGAGAAATTCTTATCATGTTGATTCTTAAAAGGGGATGGAAGTAGATGCTCAATTTCCTTTCTCCCAAGATATGTTTTTAATCCCTAGTCCCCCCCCCCCCCCATTTACTCCAGGGAATGGCTGAGAATGTGAAAATGCTACTGGGAAGGCACAGATTTTGTCAAGCACAGATAATTCACTTACATACTTTCCCCAGGGCCATGGGGATATTTCACCTTATGTTTGTTTAAAACAAGAGGTGTAATAGCTAAAGATTCAGGCTCATTTTCCCTTCTAGGCCAGGAAGCAGCTCGAAGCTTCTTCCACTATTGCCTTTTGAGTACTGTCTCATCAGCATCCTCACCAAGTACCAGGGTCAAGTCTAAGCAGCCCTTCTTGATGGTTATTATTATCTTCATTTTATATGTGGTGAAATAAGTTCGGAGAGCTTACCCACCTCCAGGCCACACTGCTAGCAAGCAGTAGAAATGGGATTCTAATTCAGATTGACTGGACTCTAAGCCTCTGGCTTCACTGCAATGCTCACACCTGTCTTGGATCCTAGGGGCAGCCACGTCTGTACTCCTTTATATGTGGAACGCTAGAGCTAGGAGGACATTCCTTTCTCTCTCTCTCTCTCTCTCTCTTTCTCTCTCTCATACACACACACACACACACACACACACACACACACTCCAAATAGCAACTTTGAGAACTGGGTCCCACTAAAAGGTCTGAGACTGATATTTCTTTATGCTCCTCATAGATAACAAATCTACCCTCTTCTGAGACCTGGGAGAAATCCATCCAGGGCTCACACCTCTTCCCCCACAATCCCAGTAGTCACTAGCTTTGGTAGAGCCGAAAGTTAATAGGGAAAGCTTCAGATTCCAGCTTCATCCATCCTCAAGGGGCCTTTTGCTATTAATTCTCCAAAAGGCTTCAGATTTCTAGCCATGACTGTCTACCCACAGGTCCACTAAAATAATCTGATGGATGAAGGCTGGTCCTGATGAAACCATAGGAATAACTCCTTCATTCTTTTCATGGGAGGTTAAAAAGGTAATTGTATTGACCTCTGAAAGCAAATCCCACCTCCCATTGGAAGGCAGGGCCATGTCCTAATACAGGGTACCTGCTGCTGAGACTTCTGTGCAAGTTGCTGCCATGAATCATAAACCTTTCACCAGCCTTCCTTGAAAGTTTGTCACTCCCCTGCCCTTTCACTTGATGGATGTGCCTGGATCCCAGTGCTATAAATGTTTTGGTAGGTTCTAATTGATTAGCTGAGGCCAGCAGCTTTCATAGATGAGAATCATGGGGTGGATTTCCTGAGTGAGTTCTAATTTTCAAGTGCCCTTAAAAACAGAATTCAGGGGATAATGAATATTCAACAATATCTTTAAATAGGAATACACATTAATAGCAGTGGCCATTATTATTTATAGCATGTCTGCCCTATACTATAATTTTTTTAAACCAATATATATATAGTCATCTCAATAACACTTCATAATAGATACTAGCTATCATTCCCACTTACAGATAACAAAACTGAGACTCAACAGAAGTTGTTACAGAGAGGCATAGCTAAGGTTCAAACCAGTTTGAATAAGTGAATCCTGTGGTCTTTTCATAAACATACATTTTCTTTATTCACACGCAGTTTGTTTCAGCATTTTTGTTATCTCTTATATCTCACTAATTCATTCCTGTACCTTCAAAATCCTACTGTGTTATGAAGCCTAAGTTTTCTATTCAGTTCAACAGTATTTATCAAGTATCTGCTATGTGGAAAATACAATATGGGGTCTTCTGAGCATAAAAAATGATGTTGGACAACATCTTGCATCTTAGGTAGTTTAAATTTTATATCATGTTGTCTTATTTTCTAAATATCCCATCTGTATTAGTTATAAGTTAAGGACACTAACATGTATTTACCACTTACTATGTTCTAGAAAATTTCATATAGTATTTTATTTAATCTTTGCAGCAACTCTGTAACACCCATTTCATAAAAGGAAAATGACTTCCCCCGAAATCACTGAGGTTGGTGCCTCAGGCACAGTTTTAATCTAGATTTCCAGCTCCTCATTTCAGAGAACGTAAACATATGTCACTATCTGGAGGGATTTTTGGTTGTCACAACTTGGATGGGAGGTGCTATTGGCATCTAGTGGGTAGAGGCCAGGTATGCTGCTGAAATTCTACAGTGCACAAGACAGCCACCCACAGCCAAAAATATGGAGCGTAGAATTTGAGAAACCCTGCACTATACTGTATAATATACTATACTATACAATACTATATTTGTTCCTGAGAACAAAAAGATTATAGTTTACAAATGTTTAATGCCAGAAATGACCTTAAAGATTGGTGAGTCTTACTGCTAGTATTTTAATGAATATTTATTGAGCTTCTGTTATGTGTGTGCAAGGTTTTGCTTTACTTATTCGTTCAATTATCCAGTACTTATTGGAAACATAGCTTCTAATCATTGGAAATTACTCATGTATACACGGTGTTCTAATAAGTACAAAAGGGGTCTCTGAATTTGGCTGTTTGCAGAGATAATGTATAGGTGAAGCCATGTGGTTCTTTTAGCATAAATTCAATAGGATACTCTTGTTGTTGTAGTAAAAGAATATTGTCTGAAAATACTGTTTGAATATTTATTCCAGGAGCTTCAAGGAAAGGCAAGAAAGAGAAAGATAGGATGCAATGACATGGTAACTTCCTCCTGTGCAGCAGGTAGAACTGAGCATCTACAAAGTCTGGTGAAACTCAGGGCACAAGCAGTTGTACTTTGCAGCCGAGAGTTTAAGAGTAGCCCTGAGCGGGGAGAGAGCGTTACACTCCCTGCTCCAGAGCACTGCTCAGCTTGACCACCATGAAGGCTTAACATGGTCACCAAGAAGACTCATGAGCTCAGAGAAGTAGGATCTCTAAACAGCTCTGGTGACTAACCACTGTGTCAGTGGTGGGGCCCTCAGCAGGGACTGAAGCAGAGAACTGAGGGGCTGACAGCTCCTGAAGCAAATTTTGTAAGAATTATGTCTCCTGGTATCCATGCCTTCCTACAGTCCCTTCTCACACTGAATCTGGGCTAATCTTGTGACTCACTTTACTAACAGAATGCAGAGAAAGTGACACAGTGCTAATCTGAGATCTAAGCCTTAAGAAAGCCTGAAAGCTTATACTTTTGCCCTTTTGAGTGCCCTGAGCTGCTATGTAAGAAATCCAGCTATCATGCAGTAAAGATAACATGGAGTACAACAGAAAGGTAATCTGGCGAGGCCTTGAGATAAGAAACAGAGAGAGAGGGAAGGAGGGATGGAGGGAGAGAGAGAGAGAGAAGGAGAAGAAGAGGGGGAAGGAGAAGAAAAGCAGCAAGAAGAGGAAAGGGGACAGAGGAGAAGGAAGAAGAGAGGAGGGGAGAGGAGGAGAAGGGACGGAAGGGGAACTTATCTCTCCTAGCATTTTGGTCTTCCTTATTGAGACACCTAACATCCAGACATGTGAGAGGGCCATCTAGGGTGTTCCAATCCAGCAGAGCTCCCAAATGACTGAAGTTCCAGTCAATATCATGGGGAACAGAAGAAGAGCCCGACTGAACCCAATCAACCCACAGACATGTAAGAGATCATTAATTTTTTCTTAATGTCACCAAGTTTTAGGGTTGTTTCTTTGCAGCAACAGACAATGAAAACATATGGACTCACCCATAAATCTGCGAGATATCTCGCTGTCAGCTGGTGGAATGACAGGGGTGACCATCAACTGCTAGGGTGTCAGGGACACTTGTCTGTCAACATCCAGCAGGGTAGCCCAGGTTTGTTCCCATAGTGGCATCAGAGTTCTAGGAGGGTAAGTAGAAATATGCAGAGTCTCTTGAGGTTTGGGCTTAGAAATGGCACAAAGAGTATTTCCCTGTGTTCTATTGGCCAAAGCCAGTCATAAGGCTACTCTGAATCCAAAGCCAAAGAGATAGACTCCACTTCTTAATTAGAAGTGCTAGAAAAGTCACATTGCAAAAAAAAGTATGAATACAGAGAGAGGTGGAAAACTGCAGTCATTTTTGCAACTGACCACATAAGATTAGCCCAGATTATTATAGTCATGTTTGCAAATGATGAAATCAAGGCTTGGTTTAGAGGAGGCTGAGTGACCGGCCCAGGGTCCCACAACAAGTGTGTGATAGATTTGAGATTCCCAGCTAAGCATTTCTTCTCCTGAGTTCAAATTCTACCTCTAACACATCATGCTGCTTCTATGGTTTAGTGATTGTTTTTGGTTTATTTTAGCTCTAGTAATGTTTCCCAAATGAATTTTCAAGTGTAGTCCATGTATTTTGGTGATGCTCCGTAATATAAAAATTGAGGAAATTGGAGGACCTTCAATATGGTGGAGGAATAAGACATGGAGATCACCTTCCACCCCACATATACATAAAAAACACATCTGCATGTGGAACAACTCCTACAGAACACCTATTGAATGCCAGCAGAAGGCCTCAGACTTCCCAAAAGGCAAGAAACTCTCCACATACCTGGGTAGGGCAAAAGAAAAAAGAAAAAACAGAGACAAAAGAATAGGGACGAGACCTGCACCTCGGGGAGGGAGCTGTGAAGGAGGAAAAGTTTCCACACACTAGGAAGCCAAGACACATATTAATCAAACTATTGACAATTAAATACAAAGAAAAAATATTAAAAGCAGCAAGGGAAAAGCAACAAATAACATAGAAGGGAATCCCCATAAGGTTAACAGCTGATCTTTCAGCAGAAACTCTGCAAGCCAGAAGGGAGTGGCAGGACATATTTAAAGTAATGAAAGGGAAAAACCTACAACCAAGATGACTCTACCCAGCAAGGATCTCATTCAGATTCGACAGAGAAATTAAAACCTTTACACACAAGCAAAAGCTAAGAGAATTCAGCACCACCAAACCAGCTTTACAACAAATGCTAAAGGAACTTCTCTAGGCAGAAAACACAAGATAAGGATAAGACCTACAATAAGAAATGCAAAACAGTTAAGGAAATGGTAATAGGAACATACATATCAATAATTACCTTAAATGTAAATGGATTAAATGCTCCAACCAAGACATAGACTGGCTGAATAGATACAAAAACAAGACTTGTATATATGCTGTCTACAAGAGACCCACTTCAGACCTAGGGACATATACAGACTGAAAGTGAGGGGATGTAAAAAGTTACTCCATGCAAATGGAAATCAAAAGAAAGCTGGAGTAGCAATTCTCATATCAGACAAAATTGACTTTAAAATAAAGACTATTACAAGAGACAAAGAAGGAGACTACATAATGATCAAGGGATCAATCCAAGAAGAAGATATAACAATTGTAAATATTTATGCATCCAACAGAGGAGCACCTCAATACATAAGGCAAATGCTAACAGCCGTAAAAGGGGAAATCAACAGTAACACATAAGAGTCGGGGACTTTAACACCCCACTTTCACCAATGGACAGATCAACCAAAATGAAAATAAATAAGGAAACACAAGCTTTAAATGACAGATTAAGCAAGATGGACTTAATTGATATTTATAAGACATTCCATCCAAACACAACAGAATACACTTACTTCTCAAGTGCTCACGGAACATTCTCCAGGATAGATCATATCTTGGGTCACAAATCAAGCCTTGGTAAATTTAAGAAAATTGAAATCATATCAAATATCTTTCCAGACCAAAACTCTATGAGACTAGATATCAATTACAGGAAAAAAACTGTAAAAAAATACAAACACATGGAGGATAAACAGTGTGCTACTAAATAACAAAGAGATCACTGAAGAAATCAAACAGGAAGTCAAAAAATACCTAGAAACAAATGACAATGAAAACACGACGGCCCAAAACCTATGCGATGCAGCAAAAGCAGTTCTAAGAGAGAAGTTTATAGCAATACAATCCTATCTCAAGAAACAAGAACAATCTCAAATAAACAACCTAACTCTACACCTAAAGCAATTAGAGAAAGAAGAACAAAACACCCCCAAAGTTAGCAGGAGGAAAGAAATCATAAAGATCAGATCAGAAATAAATGAAAAAGAAATGAAGGAAACAATGGCAAAGATCAATAAAACTAGTACCTGGTTCTTTGAGAAGATAAAGAAAATTGATAAACCATTAGCCAGACTCATCAAGAAAAAAAGGGAGAAGACTCAAATCAACAGAATTAGAAATGAAAAAGGAGAAGTAACAACTGACACTGCAGAAGTACAAAAGAGCATGAAAGATTACTACAAGCAACTCTATGCCAATAAAATGGACAACCTGGAAGAAATGGACAAGTTCTTAGAAAAGCACAACATTCCGAGACTGAACCAGGAAGAAATAGAAAATATAAACAGATCAATCACAAGTACTGAAATTGAAACTGTGATTTAAAATCTTCCAACAAACTAAAGCCCAGGACCAGATGGCTTCACAGGCGAATTCTATCAAACATTTAGAGAAGAGCTAACACCTATCTTTTTCAAACTCTTCCAAAATATAGCAGAGGGAGGAACACTCCCAAACTCATTCTATGAGGCCACCATCACCCTGATACCAAAACCAGACAAAGATGTCACAAAATAAGAAAACTACAGGCCAATATAACTGATGAACATAGATGCAAAAATCCTCAACAAAATACTAGCAAACAGAATCCAGCAGCACATTAAACGGATCATACATCATGATCAAGTGGAGTTTATCCCAGGAATGCAAGGATTATTCAGTATATGCAAATCAATCAATGGGATACACGATATTAACAAATTGAAGGAGAAAAACCATATGATAATCTCAATAGATGCAGAACAAGCTTTTGAAAAAATTCAACACACATTTATGATAAAAACTCTCCAGAAAGTAGGCATAGAGGGAACTTACCTCAACATACTAAAGGTCATATATGACAAACCCACAGCCAACATCATTCTCAATGGTGAAAAGCTGAAACCATTTCCACTAAGATCATGAACAAGACAAGGTTGCCCACTCTCACCACTATTGTTCAACATAGTTTTGGAAGTTTTAGCCACAGCAATCAGAGAAGAAAAAGAAATAAAAGGAATCCAAATCGGAAAAGAAGAAGTAAAACTGTCACTGTTTGCAGATGACATGATACTATACACAGAGAATCCTAAAGGTGCTACCAGAAAACTACTAGAGTTAATCAATGAATTTGGTAAAGTAGCAGGATACAAAATTAATGCACAGAAATCACTTGCATTCCTATACACCAATGATGAAAAATCTGAAAGAGAAATTAAGGAAACACTCCCATTTACCACTGCAACAAAAAGAATAAAATACCTAGGAATAAACCTACCTAAAGAGGCAAAAGACCTGTATGCAGAAAACTATAAGACACTGATGAAAGAAATTAAAGATGATACAAACAGATGGAGAGATATATACCATGTTCTTGGATTGGAAGAATCAACATTGTGAAAATGACTATACTACCCAAAGCAATCTATAGATTCAATGCAATCCCTATCAAACTACCAATGGCATTTTTCACAGAACTAGAATAAAAAATTTCACAATTTGCATGGAAACACAAAAGACCCTGAATAGCCAAAGCAATCTTGAGAAAGAAAAACGGAGCTGGAGGAATCAGGCTCCCTGACTTCACACTACACTACAAAGCTACAATAATCAAGACAGTATGGTACTGGCACAAAAACAAGTATGGTACTGGCACAAAAACAGAAATATAGATCAATGGAACAGGATAGAAAGCCCAGAGATAAACCCATGCACACATGGTCACCTTATCTTTGATAAAGGAGGCAAGAACATACAATGGAGAAAAGACAGCCTCTTCAATAAGTGGTGCTGGGAAAACTGGGCAGCTACATGTGAAAGAATGAAATTAGAACACTCCTTAACACCATACACAAAAAGAAGCTCAAAATGGATTAAAGTCCTAAATGGAAGGCCAGATACTATAAACCTCTTAGAGGAAAACATAGGAAGAACACTCTATGACAGAAATCACAGCAAGATCCTTTTTGGCCCACCTCCTAGAGGAATGGAAATAAAAGCAAAAATAAACAAATGGGACCTAATGAAACTTAAAAGTTTTTGCACAGCAAAGGAAACCATAAACAAGACGAAAAGACAACCCTCAGAATGGGAGAAAATATTTGCAAACGAAGCAACTGACAAAGGATTAATCTCCAAAATATACAAGCAGCTCATGCAACTCAATGTCAAAAAAACAAACAACCCAATCCAAAAATGGACAGAAGACCTAAATGGACACTTCTCCAAAGAAGATATACAGATTGCCAACAAACACATGAAAGGATGCTCAACATCACTAATCATTAGAGAAATGCAAATCAAAACTACAGTGAGGTATCACCTCACACCAGTTAGAATGGCCGTCTTCAAAAAATCTACAAACAATAAATGCTGGAAAGGATGTGGAGAAAAGGGAACCCTCTTGCACTGTTGGTGGGAATGTAAATTGATACAACCACTATGGAGAACAGTATGGAGTTTCCTTAAAAAACTAAAGATAGAACTACCATATGACCCAGCAATCCCACTACTGGGCATATACCCTGAGAAAACCATAATTCAAAAAGAGTCACGTACCACAATGTTCATTGCAGCACTATTTACAATTGCCAGGACATGGAAGCAACCTAAGTGTCCATCGACAGATGAATGGATAAAGAAGATGTGGCACACATATACAATGGAATATTACTCAGCCGTAAAAAGAAACAAAATTGAGTTATTTGTAGTGAGGTGGATGGACCTAGAGTCTATCATACAGAGTGAAGTAAGTCAGAAAGAGAAAAACAAATACCGTATGCTAACACATATATATGGAATCTAAAAAGAAAAAAAATAGGTTTTGAAGCACCTAGGGGCAGGACAGGAATAAAGACACAGGCGTAGAGAATGGATTTGAGGACACGGGGAGGGGGAAGGCGAAGCTGGGACGAAGTGAGAGAGTGGCATGGACATATATACACAATCAAATGTAAAATAGATAGGTAGTGGGAAGCAGCCGCATAGCACAGGGAGACCAGCTTGGTGCTTTGTGACCACCTAGAGGGGTGGGATAGGGAGGGTGGGAGGGAGACGCAAGAGGGAGGGGATATGGGGATATATGTATACGTATAGCTGATTCACTTTGTTGTACAGCACAAACTAACACAACAATGTCAAGCAATTATACTCCAATAAAGATGTTAAAAAAAATGAGGGAATTATGTTTACATGTCTGTAACTTCGAAGTTCGATGCTGAATGCATTAACCTTTAAGTCAGAAGTATTAACTCCCCCTATTGAGCAGCTGGGCTTGTCACTAAGCTACTCACATGAGTTATTCATCAGTGTGACCTATTAACTTCTAAACAATTGGTTCCAAATGAAAGTTTACACTTACTGCTGAAAAGCTGCAAGGGCACCCTAGAGACTGGACACCTGATGAGTTGATTCACCTTCTTTCTACCATTTCTTGTGTTCATTTTGACAATGTGACTAAAGTTTTTTTAGCTAATTAAAAAAAGATTTTTTTTTTTGGTCCAGTGGGGCTATTGGGGATTTTTTTTTTGGTCCAGTGGGGAGTTGCCTAATGACTACATCTGTGCTTGATGAATTGGCCACCATTATTCAGCTTTTTCTGATGGATAGATCAGATCATGAGGCTTTCTCTCTTTTCCCCTTAGGGAAGGCCTATGACCTGAATGAAGGACCTGAAGCTCTCTCTGCCTCATACCGCATCCACTGGTGTATGTATTGGTCTGAGCTACTTCTGGGGCTTGAATAATGTTCATTGGTTCCCTTTGCTCTGGATCCAGATTTATCACTTCCCTTCACGCTCGACTATGCAGATACAACCAGAAAATGCTTGCTTTTTTAATTTGTTCGTTTGTTCATGTCTATCCCAGGTGACTTATCTACTGATGTCAGCATTTAATGACATTCCAATTTGGACTAAGATTAATTCAATTCATAGACAAAAATGTAAGAGATTGGATCCTTTGTGAAGAAAAGGCCAGAAAACCTAATGCCACCTGATCTGGAGATTTATACACATACACAAGGTCCACACAAGACTGAAAGGTCCCCTGGAGAGACAAAATATGACGGACGTACTCATGACATTTTGAGGCGGTATGCTTACTTTAGCAGTAGAAAGTCCTATGAGGAGCCTAGTGCTTTTAAAGGGGACACTTCCTGGCTCTCAATTAATGGTATGAAGTAGTAGTAGCAGCAGTTGTAAAAGAGATGGTTCCTATCTCAATAAGGCATATGCAGTAGTAGTAGTAGTAGTAGTAGTAACAGTAGTAGTGGTCATAGTCATAGTATTAGTATTGATAGTAATAGTAGTGGTAGTAATAGTTGTAATAGTAGTAGTAGTGGAATGGTAGTAATAACAGTGGTTGTCTCCCTTGTCATTCACAAACATTGTTCCCACCTCCCTGTCTCCACTCATGATGCTTCCTCACTCTTCTCCCTTCTTAAGCTTTTGAAGTTCTAGATATCTTTTCAGCATTCACTGTAAATGTCACCTTTTCCAGGAATCCTTCCTCAGTTATATGAACTGGAAGCAGTAATTTCTGAACTTTCCTCCCACAATTGTCTCATACCTCTCAGAGTCGGCACTGTATAAATATACTGAATCATCTGTTTATGGACCTAGCTTTCCCTTTATGTTGTAAAGAAGGTATTGCCTTCTAACTTTTCTGAATTAAAGTGCTTAGCACAGTATCTTGTCCATAATATGCAATAAAAGTTTGCTGAATTAATGAATAAACAAATAATTAATGAATGCAGACTGAATCCATTGAAGATTATAGTACAGAATAAAAGAAATTCTCAATAGTGAGATTCTTGAATTATCTGGTATGATATTTCAACATATAGCAGGACTCCATGTTACAGAGAGACTCTGCTAGTTAATGTTACATATTCATCCAAATGTATCATGATAAAATCTAATTCTCTCCAGTGATGACTTGAACTAGTCAATATGAATACGTAGATAAGGAGATCTGACTCAGGTTAAATCTTACCAAGGACAAGCACAAATTTGCGAGTCACCACTAAATTGGCACCATTTTAATTGTAATAATTGAAGCAGGTGGTTGAAAACTCAGTTAATGAGCACATTGTCACTCTTCGTTCTGAAGAATAGTACTTAGATATTTGATCCAATACGAAGAGAGTGGTTAACATTTGCCAGAATGTTAGACCTTAGAACTGTTCTTTTTTTAACAGAAACTATTTTTGTGTGTAACTATTCATACGCCTTTTAGAAATTAATGTTTGTTTATACTGTATATGAAATTGGTGTCTATATATTGATCTCAAATCCAGTCACCTTGCTTAACTCTGTTACTATTTTAATAATTTATCATAAAATTCTTGTGTGGTTTCAATATGGATAATCATATCATCTGTTAAAAAAAAAGTCAGTTTAATTTAATAATTTCCAATCTTTTTGCAATCAAGACCATTACATAATAATATTTAACACTTACTCTGAAAGCAAAAATGAAGAAGTCTGGTAATACCAAGTGTTAGAGAAGATGTACAGTGACAGGAATGCTAGAAAAAGTGTCAATTGCTACATCCATTTTGAAAATAGATGACATTGTTTTGTAAGCTGCAAACGTGTTCTATGGTTGAGACATTACCCTCCTAGGTACACATCCATGAGGAAGGAACTCATGCATATATGCAGGACTATTTATAAGGACTCATTTACAAGGTCGAGAAGATATATTCTACATGGCCATTTTGGTTCAATAACAAAATGAAATATTATGAAATCTAAATGAATCTGCTACAGAGGTACATAATATGAATAATTCCTAGTATAATATTGAGTAAAAAACATATTATACTTAGAAATATAATATTGAGTACAACATAAACTGCAAAAATGGCCAACACTGTAATATTCTTTTCATGAACCAAATAAAGCAAAGCAATAAATTTTTAGAAATACAAATAAATGTAATATGATAATTTTGTTTTCAAAAGCAAGGGAATGATCAGTACAAGATTTTGAATAGCGGTGTTTGCATTGGATTAGTTGATGCAGGGGTTTGGAATGGGAAAGGATCAAATAAGTAGATGTAAATGTTAATCAGTGTACTAGTTTCTGTGTCCATGGTAGGCCATAGTAAAACAATTAAACAAATGCATATCTAAATAAAAGGGGACCAGATGGTACACATGGACCAAAAATGAGAGGGTGCCATGACCCAAGGATTATGATTAGTCCAAGACTGTGCACTCAAGTCCAGACAAAGAAGAAGGAATTCCTAAACTCTACCTCTAGTTTGACAAAGTAATCCCTTAAGTACTTATTATTCTCAGAAAACAAATATTCCAGTTTAAATATTATTACTTACGGCAAGAGCTAAGACAACCAATTGAAATTTCAAACTTTTATGGGTTATAGGTTACATTTTATGGGAAATAACAACACTTTATGAAATTTGCAGTCTTACACAAATTCTTTGTACAAGTGACCTTTACAAAGACAGATTTTTTTAAATTAATTGGTTTATTGAGGCATAATTTACATACAGTAAAATTAATCAATTTTAAAGGCTCTAATAGGTGAGTTTTGACAAATATATATATATGAGTGTAACTGCCAACACAATTATGATATAGAATATTTTCTTTACACCCCTCCCCAAATTTTCATGCTCTTTTCCAATGAATTCCCCTTCTTTACACTTGACCCCTGGCAAGTACTAATCTGCTTTCTACAAGTATAGTTTTACCTTTTCTAGAATTTCATATAAATGGAATATGTAACACATAATACTTTGTGTCTGGCTACAGTCACTTAGCATAATACTTTGGGCTTAATTCATACTGTGAAGTGTATTAGTAATTTGTTACTTTATGTTGTTGAGTAGTATTCCATTTTGCAATATACTGTATTTTGCTTATCTGTTCACTACTTGATAGTCATTTGTGTTGTTTCCAGTTTTTCACTATTTTGAATAAAGTTGCTATGAGCATTTGAATAAAAATCTCTATGTGAACTTGTTTTCATTTCTCTGGGGAAATAAATTTGTCATGGGATCACTGGATTTTCTGATAAATATATGCTTAACTTTATAGGAAATTGCCAACCTGTTTTTCAAAGTGACTGCACAATTTTGCACTTCCACTAGCAACGTATGAAAGTTCCAAATACTCCACATCCTCACCAATACTTGATGATTGTTACTGTTCTTTTTTTTAAATTCTAGCCATTCCATTGGGTAGGTAGTGGTATTTCACTATAGTTTTAATTTGCATGTCTTAAGGATGGATAATATTGACCATTTTTTCATGTGCTTATTTGTCATCCATATAGCTTTATTGGTTCATTTGTTTTCTTATTGTTGAGTTTTGTGAGATCTTTGTATATTCTGGAAACAGGTCCTTTGCCAGATATATGTTTGGCAAGTATGTTCTCCCAGTCTGATATTTTCATTATTTTACCGGTTTCTTCTGAAGAGCAAAAGTGCTTCCTTTTTATGAAGTCTAATTTATCAAATTTTTCTTTTATGGCCCATGCTTTTCCTGTCCTGACTAAGAAATGTTTGCCTAATCGAGGGTTACAAAGATTTTCTCCTGTGTTTTCTTCCAGAACTTATATAGTGTTAGCTCTTACATCTAGATCTCTGGATCTATTGTGAATTAATTTTTGCATATGGCATGAGGTAAGCTCAGCGTTCAGTTTGTTTTAGAAAATGGATATTCAGGCATACTAGCAACATTTATTAAATTGTATATCCTCTCTCCAAAGATTTACCATGGAAAATCTGTCAACAATCAATTGACCATATATGCATGGGTCTACACCTGGAATCTACATTTTATTCATTTTCGTATCTTTATGCCAATGCTGTGTTGCTAAGGTCATTTTTAGTACCAGAGAGAACAAGATTTTACATATAAGTCTCCACAATGGACTGAAGTGCAATACTTATATGTTGTAAATATTTCAAACCACCATTTTTTCAGATCTAGTGCAGAGTAATGTCTTTTGTTTTTCTATAATTGTAGAGAAAGTTGGAATATTCTCTCTTTATAAATCTTCTAATATTTCTCACAGATTTCATTTTGGAATACCATTGGAAAGCATTGCAAAGGGAATCAAAACAAGCCTAAGGAAATTAGAAGTGCAGAAGAGAACACTGAAAAATACACTATAAATATTTTTTGTATGTATAGTATTAAGATAGTTACTTTTTCCACCACTTGTTGATTGTCCTGTCTTTCTTTCTCTGATACCTCTGTTTGGTCAAGACATGATACACATATAGATTTTTCTGTACAACTTACTCAATGAAATTAAATAAAGGATGACTAACTGATGAAGTGAATGATTTATTGCACTGCTTATGTTCTCAGCATGTTATAAGTGCTACTTTTTCTGATGCTCCTAGCTAATTAAACCTTAGCATTTTCCCCCCAAATAGTGGCAGTAGTTTAGATGGGTAGATTTTTTGAAAACTCCAAAAAAGAAATCATAGGCCATATCTCAGAATATGCTTAAAATGTGCTCTTTAAATCAGCTGCTGTTTGACTACTGAAATATGAGGGAAGGTCGAAACTAAAATGGTAATTAGAAATCATGTGGGACAACCCACTCATTTTATAGAAATTATCAGTAATGAAAATAATAGCTGTTGAGATACTCTAATCACTTAGATGTATAAAAAAAATAATAAGGGAAGTGATAACACTTTAAATTCACTTAGCACCTTAAAGTTTAAAAAGGAATTCAGTATTCACAACTTGGCTCGATCCTAGTGAAAATAATGTGAAGCTGTATTATTACTTCCATTTTACTGGCAATTATAACAGCTCACATTATTGGGTGTTTACTATGTGCAAGGCACTTTCCTAGTGACTCTATATGAATCAACTTATCTTCACAGCAATTCTCTGAGTTAAGCATTGTTAATATTCTCATTTTTAAAGATGAAGAAAATCAAAAATATTAAATAGCTTGACATAGTTGCCTAGTTAATAACTGACAGATTTAATATTCAAACTCATGCAATCTTATTTTGGAGCCTATATTATTAACAACACTCCCAGATGAAAAGAAAGCCACAGACTTCTAGCCTAAAAATTAGTTTCATTCTCCTGGCTAGGAAGTAACTGATCTAAGATTTTCAACCTCAATTGGCTGACAGCAAGGGGTTGGCTAAAAAGTGCCTTTGGTTTTTAAGTGAAAATAAAAGATACATTTTTCATTTTTCACCAAGAACATTATTGAACAACGTATTCCCCCTTTTGTTTCACTACCTTCTGCCATTTTTCAGGCAACTTCATAATTCCATCTTCCCAAAACTTTTTGTCTTTTTGAGCAAAGAACTGTTCCAGGTGCCTTTTACAGTCTTCCAGGGAATTAAAATTTTTTCCATTAAATTTTGTAAAGACCAAAATAAATGGAAATAAGGTGGATGAATCAGAACTACCCAGGCAAGCTGTAACAGTTTTTGCCTGGTCATCAATGAAACATGCGGTCTTGAGTTATCCTGATGGAAGGTTATGCATTTCCTGTTGACTAATTCTGGACGCTTTTCGTCAAGTGCTGCTTTCAGTTGGTCTAATTGGGAGCAGTACTAGTTGGAATTAATCGTTTGGTTTTCCGGAAAGAGCTCATAATAGAGGACTCCCTTCCAGTCCCACCATATACACAACATCACCTTCTTTGGATGAAGACCGGCCTTTGTTGTGGTTGGTGGTGGTTCATTTCGCTTGCCCCACAATCTCTTCCATTCCACATTATTGTACAGTATCCACTTTTCATTGTCCATCACAATTTGTTTTAAAAACGGAACGTTTTCATTACGTTTAAGTAGAGCATCACATGCGGAAATACGGTCAAGAAAGTTTTTTCCGCTTAACTTATGTGGAACCCAAACATCAAAGCGATTCACATAACCAAGCTGATGCAAATATTTTCAACTCTTGATTTGGATATTTTGAGTATGTCAGCTATCTCCCATGTTGTATAAGGTTGATCGTTCTTATAATGTCTCGATTTAATCGCTATCAACTTCAACTTGTCTACCCGACCGTGGAGCATCGTCCAGTGAGAAATCTCCAGCATGAAACTTCGCAAACCACTTTTGACACGTTCGATCAGTCACAGCACCTTCTCCATACACCACACAAATCTTTTTTTGTGTTTCAGTTGCATTTTTACCTTTCTTGAAATAATAAAGCATAATATGCCGAAAATGTTGCTTTTTTTCTTCCAGCTTCAATATTAAAATGGCTACACAAAAATTCACCTATTTTGATAAGTCTTTTTTTTTAAATGCACGCTGACATGACAGCTCTCACATACAATCTAACAAAATTGTTTCCAATGAAGTTAAAGACAACTAAGTGTTACTAGAGCCATCTTACAGAAAAAACAGAACGAACTTTTTGGCCAACCCAATACCTGTTTCTTCTACCTTTTCAAGGAGAGAATAATTTCTCTGGGGGGATAAAGTGACTCATCACATTGTATTTATATACAAAAATTTAGCAATTTAAGCCAAGAAATTTATAGTCCATTCTTTGATTTCTAAGTTACTATATTTTGTTTTTTGTTTTTAGGATATCCATTTAACCTGTCTTTGTCATGCTGTGCTACACGTTGGAATCAACAGGTGAGTTTGTTAAGCACAACAGGTTTAACACTTTGTAGTGTTCTTCTTGGCTGAACTTTGGCCTTGGCCTCTACAAGTGCTGAGGTGCCATTGAAAGGTTTCCATCCTAAGTTTCATGGGGCATCTCTATTTTGCTTCCTCTCCCCACCATGAACAAGGACCCCATCATGGCAATAGAAGGATTTTGCCTGTAACTAAGAGAAAAGGAATTCACGCTGTTCTGCACAGAGAAGAGAATTTACCTCAAGAAACATCTTGATGCTAAAAACTAGATCACTCTTTTAGAGACTCCTACTTATCTATAGTCAAAATTGCTATTTGATTCTAGTTTTCCAGATAAGTCCAAAGAAAAGAAAAAGAAAACAAACAAACAAAAAAACAAGACAAATGAAAACTCACCATATCTCTGTCCAAGGATTATTTGCTATTCTCAGGGACAAAAGTTATGCCTTATATTCATCTTTGGGAAACCAGATCCTAAGAGTGTACCTGGTATGTATAAATTCTCAATCAACATTTGGTGATGGATGAGGAAGATGACTTAAGATACCACAAGCTAAGTTCTTGGCATACATTAGGTTATTTAATGCTTACCTCTTGGGCTGGATGGCATTATCCCCATTTTATAGATGAAGAAACCTCAAAAAGTTGACTTCCTCCAAAGCCATACAACTCCTCTAGAAAAAAAAAAACAAAAGAAAAGAGTGGGGCAAAACAGAATGGAGAAAGAAAGCATTAAAGGAAGGGGAAGTGGAAAAGTTTGTAGACATTTGTTTTTCAGTAAATAACTATAGATAAATACGAATTGCTGTAGTCATTGTTCTAAATTACTGCAGACACATTAGTTATATTCTTTAGACTATTAGAGTAAAGCGACTAATTAGGTGGCAAAATGGTTTCTTCTTGGCTTCCACCACAATTTCACCTCTGTGATACTAAACTGCAGAGATTTGGCCCCAATAATAACACTCAGAATTATCTACATACAAATATACACCTTCACACACACACACACACACGCACACACTCACACGGGAAAATGAACAAACCTATGTTTACCTCTCAAGTAAACAGTTCACACCATCTGTAATCGTCACTAAAAGTAGAATGGTATTGGAGCGGGTTTGCTAGTTAAAGCACTGGTTTTGGAATTGCATAGATATGAATCTATTTGCACACTTCTTTGTTCATTCAGTATTTGTTGTTCAATACCATGTGCCAGGCACAAGAACGACAGGAGTGAACAAAATGTTTATAGTTCCTGCCTTCAAGAAAGCACAGACAGGTAGTGAGACAATTAAACCTGCAATTGTCATAAAGGCCGTGTATGCTGTGATAATGAATTTTTAGAGAGTGCAGAGATACCCAAGGAAATGAGAACTGAAATGAAACCTGAAGGAGAAGTAGAAGTGAGCCAACTTGGGACTGAGAAATGGAAAAATGTAAATCCTGGGTCCACAAAGAGAGTTAAACTCTGTAACCTCAGTTTTTATGTCTATAAAATGGGGGTAATAGAAGCTATCTCAGAAGGACCTGTTAGGATTAAAAATAATATGAATTTGCTGATGACTGAGCCTGACCCAGTGTGCACACTTACTGGTTGTTTTCACTGCTCAGTGTGCTGTAGAGGCAACTCCCATTCTGCTGGCTGTGCTCATGGGATGTTAGATGTTACCGATAAACCCTGAATTATTATTCCACTTAATCCACAGCTTTGTTAAATTAGCAAAATTCAATAACTGACAAGCTGTAACAAGGGAAATTTTGCAGAAGACTTTGGACAATAATAGCTGGGCATCCATAATAAACATGTGTGTCCCCACTACATAGAACCATGCCTGACACGCAGGAGATACATCATAAATGTTTGCTGAATAAATTGATACTCCTTTATCAGGAACCCAGATCTGTTACCAAAGAAGAACTCGTTTTAAATTTTTAATGCTCATCAGTTTTTGTTAATAAATAGACAATGTACACAACTATTCCTAGCCCATCAATTGGGAAAAAATGTAAAGCCTAAGTCTTCTCTGGAATATGCAAATTTTAAAATTATCCAGTTAAATGAATATAATTATTTCCAGAATGGATTGAATTTTCAAAAGTGAGAGTTAATATTTGTAGAGAAAAGTTAAGCATTGGAAAATGCTACCTGGCATTTTTTTCCTGCAATTTATTTTTCTTTTAATCCATTTTTGCTTTTTATTGGGTTTGCTTTGCAGAGCACACCATTATGATTAAATTTTGATTTAAATAACAGAATTAGTTCTACCATTGTGTCAAGTCTGAGGGAGGAGTGAATCTACCATATTGATGTTTATGATTTTCTTCGTAGCTGGAATCAGTAGTAATAAAAGTTTATCCTTCAAATGCAAAATGTTGGTTTACTATGCTGTACCAGGGGAAAGACTAGGGAGTTTTACTTCTTCTTGACTGTTAACGAAGAATCTAAAGGTATTGCAGCTTGATTTGCGAAATATTACACATATATAAATGTACGCACAAAACTAGTTATTTATAGATAGAATTCAGTGTCACTCAATTGGTTTTACTTAAAATACCTACAATTAGTCAGCTCTAGTTTCCAAATATGCCAGATTTTAAAAGATGTAATTGTGGCATGGCCTTTTATGTCCATATTAGGGGAAATATTTTATATTTGGGCAAGGTATTTTGTTTTAATGAATTTATAAAGAGATCACACTTGTCCCTGGTTTAAATAAGCAAGCAGTCCTAAAATTTCCCTGTTAATCTGTCAATCCTGGTTTATCTCCTTCATCGCTACATCTTCAACAATTAGTATGTTCCCTAGTATTTATTTATATACTTCTAAATGAGATACTGAAATTTCTTTTAGAAAATAGTTCTTGGCTCTCTGCTATGAGAAAGGAAAACTAAGCTTTTCTATAGATACAACCTCTTATTTCCCCTCCCCAATACCTCCCAGTAGGTAGCTATATCACAATTATTTGTTAACTTCATCTTCAGAATTTACATAATAATGACTGAACAAATGTTATTCTTTGCTGAGCTGAGTAATGCCATATGATTATATCTCCTCTCTTGACAACCTTTCTTTTATCTGGGAGCTAATGCTCCATCACATCTTCTACACACCTAGTGATATTCCACAGGAAATATTAATAATTTCCACAGGCTGAAACATTAGCCCTCTCTTTCCCTCAGAACAATCTCTAAGCCATCATTACCATCGGGTCTAATTACTCCGCTGCCTTGTGTCATCTGTCAATTTCTCTGGACCATCATTATTGGACTTCCCTACCTACACTGCTTTCTAGCCTAGAGCCAAAATCATATGCCTTTTTCTTTCTTTGTGTACTTCCTTAGATTGCTGATTATTTTCTCTAATATATTCCTACAGACAGGTATTAGTAAATAAATTTTTATATCTTTGCACACTTGAAATTTTCTTTTTGCTCCTTTCACATTTGATCGTTAGGATGACTGTGTAGAGAATTCTAGATTGAACTTATTTTTATTCAAAATATTGAAAACATTGCTATTCTCTTCCTAACTTACAGTATTATTGTCAAGAAGATGGCTGCTTTGTGAATTTTTGACCCTTTGTATGTGACTTGTCTTACTTTTTTGGGAGATTTAAGTATCTCTTTATCTTTGCTATTCTGAAAATCTTTAATGGTATGCTTGATGTTTGCTTCTTTTTTTCCCATTCAGTGCTAGTCACACACTGTACCGGAGACTTGTGTTTTCAAAACTGGGAAATTATAATGTATTTTTTTGGTTATTGTTAATTTTCTCTTTCCTGTTTTCTCGGTTCGCTGTCTCACTCTTTTGTCGTTTCAAACTCTTATTCATTGAATGTTGTACCTCATGGAATGATGCTCTGAGAATGATGTTCTGATTTGCATGTACTTCCTCTGTCTTATCCCTTGGCTTATTTTCTGGGAAATTTTCTCAATCTTATTTTCCAATGTTTCTAATGATATTTTAATTTTGGCTATTGGATTTTTATATTTCCAGTGCTTTTAAAAACGTATTTGATTGTTTCTTTTTTTTTTCCTAACATTCTGTTCTTTTTTCATGAAGCGACATCATCTTTTAGCTCTCCGGTTATTGATTCTAGTTGGGGGTATTGTGTGTGTAGAGGGGTAGTTTACTTTTTCCTAGGATATGATTTCCATTTCTTTCAGTTTCCTTTTTGTTCTATTATTTTGGTCTTTGGCATATGTTGGAGATTTTGAAAAGCTGATTAGAATCTCTGTGTTTATAAGATGGGCTTGTCTACTGTTAGGCTTCACTGTATAGTGATCAAAATCAGTATCAGTTTTCTGCCTATAGAATTTCGGGAGTCTGACAAACTTTCATTCTGTCTAGTCTCTGACCCTTTGAGTCCAGGCTGGTAGCATTTCTGCTCACACAACATTCTCAAAAGCCATATGGATCTCCTGTGTATGTCACCCAGATTGACATCATTAGATAAGAGGGTCCTCCACAGATCCTTCCAGAATGATCCCTATTCCTATTCATCTCTATTCCTGGCTTCTGCTGGGAAGATTTATTGGATTCATCATTCACATACCTAATCTCTTTGGGAAGAGATTCCCTAGCCACATTGGTCATTTCTCCAGAGTATGCTTTTCCAACAGTGAATTTCCTAATTTTAGCATCCTTTGCCATTTAAATGGGAAGGGAGCCTCTTAAATCATCAAGCGCTGGTTCCTTTTTGCTTAACAGTTTCTTCTTTAGTTTATCCCTTTCCTCTCACGTTTTACTATAAGCAGCACAGAGAAACCAGGCTGCGCCTTCAACAATTCCAAAGCATCTTTTTTTTTTTAACATCTTTAATGGAGTATAACTGCTTTACAATGGTGTCTTAGTTTCTGCTGTATAACAAAGTGAATCAGCTATACATAAACATATATCCCCATATCCCCTCTCTCTTGCATCTCCCTCCCTCCCACCCTCCCTATCCCACAAAGCACACAAAGCACCGAGCTGGTCTCCCTGTGCTATGCAGCTGCTTCCCACTAGCTATCTATTTTACATTTGGTAGTGTATATATGTCCATGCCGCTCTCTCACTTCGTCCCAGCTTACCCTTCCCCCTCCCTGTGTACTCAAGTCCATTCTCTATGTCTGCGTCTTTATTCCCATCTTCTACATTTTTAAGTACTTGTTACAGCAAATTCCCTTCTTGGTGCCAAAATCACTGAGACTGTCCCCACTTATAGTAACCTCTAGCTTTTTTTTTTTTTTCTCTATAAAGTAATCCACTGATATTACTTACCTTAGAGGAGTAAGAAAAGAAAAACTGTATTTCCATCATTTTGGTGGCAGGGGCAGACTTTTCCCAAATCTCACTTTTTTCAGTCCTGTGCCTCCTCTTCCCCCTCTACTCTGCCTGATCTCAATGAAACTCAAACTTCTCATGTCCAGTTTCTCCAGAAAACAAATCTGCAGTCTCCTTCAGGGCCAGTGGGTGTAGGATATGACTGGCTTTGTGTATACATTCAAGTTCCTTTCATCAGGTCCCACACCTCTGCCTTTGGGTGTGATTTGTACTGTCAGATTCTCATCCTTGTGAGGCTTCCGGAGGTGAAATGGGGTATCCTTACTTAGTACCCCATTGAGGAACCAATGGTAGAGTTTGTACTCCCCTGCTCCTGCAGTCACTGCTTCTCTAATCACTATTTTCTTAAATATACAGAGGTTTCTCTTCTACTATTCCCCATCTTCTCTGTTTTTTTGGTACTTTACATTAAAAAAAATACTTACATTTAAGGAGCTTCGAGGAGAAGTGGTAATAGATGTATTGATATGGTTAATCTTGCATATTGAACTAGAAGTCTATACTTTTTAAAAGATGACCATGAAGAAGAAAAAAAAAAAGATGACCATGAACATACCCTTAGCCTAATAGCACAAAAAATTTAAAGAAAAAAATTTGTATTTTGCAATTTATACATCTCTGTCATATAATGTAATGTGCTTATGTGTGACAATTCTTGTAGCATATCCTATTAGCATCCCCACAGATGAATATCTTTACAGATGAGAAGATAAAAGCTATAGAGATATTTTTTCAATAACTAAATTTTATTTTTTTTCTGGGTTAACTGTAGAGATTAAATTACACTCGAGCTCATGCATCCAGGATTCAAAGTTAGGTATGACTAAAGGTGACTATTTTTACCTTCTATCATATCGATGTCTGGTTACCTACAAAGACAAACAAAATAAGTGCTCAGGGCACCAATGAATCTGGAGCACACACACATACATACATATGCATGTATTAATCTGGGCCCTTTGGGAACAGGTGTGATTAGATGCAAAAGAAATTTATTGGGGAAAAGACCAGTGAAGGTTAAAGAGGAGAGAGGTGGAGGAGGTGGGAGAGCATTCAGACTGGAATGCAGGTCTGATACCTTAGAAGGAGGGGTGGAGGAAGGGGTAAGAGGAGTCCCAGTCAATAGCACAGTTCCAAGAAGTGTTCTGTCAAATTGCTATGAGTCCTCAGACCAAACCTCAAGTCACCCACTAGGAGTCCCAATGGGCCTAGGTTAGTATCTCCTTTATTTTCAGTCATTGGCTAAACTTGGTTTTAATAGAGATAGAGTGGTGGATCTGTACTAATTAATTAATAGAGACACAGTGGGGACAACAGCTGGATCATCAGCTATATTTGCTTCCTGTAGCAGGACATCTGAGAGGCGTATATTCATGACCACTTGACGCAATAATTTAAAAAACGAGATATTTTATTTGTTACGTAAAATTTCAATAATTGTCATAAAAATCAGGGATAGTTTTGTCTTTCTTACATTTATTCTACAGAATAATAGCTTTAAAAATTTATATCAAGTTGGGGTGAATCCTGTAATCTATTCAGCCTTTAGGGTTTTTATTAGTCTCTGACTAATAAAGACAACAAGAATCACTTTGTTTTCTCTCTTTCTTGATGTATTTTATCTTACTTGACAATATTTCTTATCTCACTTATCTCACTTGACAATATTTCTTTGCCGACAGCAATGCCCAGGAATGGGCTGTGTACCTATGTCGCCTTAACAGATGCCGGCAATATCTGTAAGATGATGTATGGAGGATTGACTTGCTGTTCTTATAGCTGATGATGCTTCTTTCAGAAACTGGAGGGGAAAGTGACTGCTCTTGATAAAAGGAAAAGAGAAAAATTACAGCTTATTCAGGCTGAGAAAACGAAGTGAATAAGTTGTTCTATCACAAAGTGACATCTTGGCCTGGACCTCTAAACCTTTCTGAGTCTTCATGTCCTTGTCAATAAGAAGAAAAAGTAGGAGTGTGTATAATCTCTCACATGCCTCCCAGCTTGAATGGTGTGGGACTCCAGCTAAGGCTTGGTTACTCTAAGGGTGAGCTATTTTTCTCACTGATTGCTTCTATTCTCTGCCTCGACCATACTGTAGTTTTTACGTAGTAGTTCCAGTGAGGAGGAACATCTGGCATACTGCTTAACAGCACTTATTTTTAGCCAGTGATAAGCTTCAGATGTTGAATTTTTTAAAAAAAATCTCTGCTTCATGCAGTATAAGAATTTGTTCACTTCCCCATTCTTTCCAGTGCCTGATCCCCTTCCCCCAGTGAAACACCATTTGTAAGTTCATATTTGGAAAAGTTTCTCTTTTTTCAATTTTCTCTTGATGGACAATTCGGACAACACTGTTAGAACTGAAGCTCTGGGAGAAATATCCAGATTGATGGGCTAATTTAGTTGGTCTAAATCTGCACTTTTATTATACAGTGCTGGGAGGGGGCAGGATGGGGAACCAGCTGGGCAAAGCATCTCTTCAATAATTTGAAGAGAATCTGTCATTCCTCCTTTGGTGTTGATCACTTTGTATTACATGTATTTGTTTACTTGTCTATCTTCCTAACTAGACTATTAGTGCCTTGAGGTCAAGAACTATGTCTTATTCATCATGCCATTCACATCACTAAGCACAGTGCCTGTCACAAAACAGATAGTTGGTTATGTTTGCTGAGTAATGACTGAATGGATGAATGAATGAATTTAATGAATAAATGGTTAAAGACTTTGTGGCATTACAGTCTACAAAGATTCCCAAGAGATCATTCAATATTTTCCCTATCCTCGGGCTTGACTTTTTAAATGGGAACTCTTTTGTTATTTTCAAAAGCTCTTTAATCTAGTCTGTTCCAAGTACTGTTCAACATGCTAAGGATACAGCAGTGAATTTGAAAGATTGGGTCCTTGCCTACCTGACATTTAGGTTCTAGCAGGGAATTAGAGAATAACCTCATTAAAAATGAACAAATATTAATATTATACTTATTAATATAAATAAGTAAAATGAACAAATAAGAGAAAAAAGATGGAGAGGTAATGATTGGGGAATAAGAAATTAATTATTAATAAAACAAGTCTAGCTATATCTGGATAATTATTAAAGCTAGTTGATGGGTACATGGAGTCTATAATTAAAAAGTGAAAATAAAGTATTCAAAGAAAGCTCCCCAAAATGTAAGTTCAAGCAAAAGGGAAAGAATGTAAATAAATCTAGAAAATTTCAAAAAAAGAGGATAAACACTTTGTCTAAAAAAAAGAACATGGAAATATGGAAAAATCCAGATGTGAAGATATTTTATTATCTAAAATCTTGAGTGACATCCTATGATTTTCCAAAGTTATGGCCACATCTCAAATGTCTAAAAGACCAAAGAAAGGCTTGAATGAATCCAGCCAGATGAAAGGTGGAAGACGGCAATTGGCTCAGAGTCAACACAACACAACAAGGATTTGAGGAAACAAATGGGAAAAACCACCCCCTCTATTAATAGAGACAATTGCTACATTGCAAAAATATATGCCCATTGTAATCATATCTTCTGATTTGCCAAGGAAATTTCAAAATCTAGATTTTATGTAAATTATCCAACATTTCAAATGTTGGTAAAAATTTACTCTGTGCATAATTATAAAACAAACCTTATGGTGAACAGTCTTGACTTCTGGTCTACACTCTAAAACTGGTCTGGGAATGATTATATGGTTTACTGTGAGAGTTTTGAGAATTTATTCTGATGGATTTTGCATAGCATATTGTCTGAAAGTTACTCTTTTGGCTATAGGAAAATGTTTCGGTTCAATTAAAATAGAAATATCAGATCCTTTGGGGTTTCCAAAGTAAATATAGTTAATGATTGTGTGTGTGTTTGTGTGTGTGTGTGTGTGTGTGTGTGTGTGTGTGTGTAGAGAAGAGAGGAAAAAATAGTTTGTCAATGATACACAGCTCTCTTGTAAATGCTTAATTGGGTGATTTCTGGTGACATACGTAGGATTCTGTTTTTTTCCTACAAGTCAGTCAATAATAGACAAGAAATATCAATAAACAATACAATATTACCTGTTCTCATAAAACAGGGCAGAACTGTGCTTAAAGCAGGTGACTGGGGACAAGTTGATGATTCGATCTTTTGGCTTCTTGGGAATAATATTCTAGAAGACTTTATTCTATTTGAAAAAACAAAATATAATTTACTCAAGAGAAGTATATTGTGTTCTTCATGACCTATGAAAGTCAAACATGGTTGAACTGCTGCTGTGAGTAATCATTCAGAGGTTTGCCCTGTACCAAGTCAGTATTTGAATGAAGACGTTTGCACAAAGGATAGGCGCACGTGGTAGATGGTATTTACTAAAGTTGAAGTGCCATTAAAGATAAATAAATATAATTGCAGGTGGTAGGAAGTGCTATTAAGAAGACTGAAGAAGACTGTAGTAGTTATTAATGCTGTTTATCAAATACTTCCAGTTTTCTCTCTGGGCATAAGTTAGAATGGCACCTTCATACTCTCTTGATGTCATATATGCATATATGATTCATTTTGACCGATTAAGTGTGAACAGAAATGACAGGCATAGCTTCTGGGTGGAAGTTTTAAGAGCCAACGCTTGATTTTTACATGTTCCTGTCTCCCTGCCACAGTGACTAGTGATGTTTAAATGGTGGATAATCTGCCAGCCTGATTTCTAGAGTGAGAAAGCGTGGAGCAGAGCCCACTGACAACCTGTGATGGATATGAGCATGAGCAAGAACTAAACCATGGGTGAGATAAGCCCCTGGTTTTTGAAGGTTGTTTTTTTTCTGCAGCATAACCTGGCCAACCCTGACCAATTCACAGGATTGATGACAGGGGCTAATGTAAATGGGGTGATTGGGGGAGGAGCAAGAAAAGGAAGGCATTTCTGAGGAAATAACATCTGAGCATAATCTGAATGATGAGAAGGAGTGAGACTTTTGAAGATCTGGGGGAGAGCTTTCCATACAGAGAGAAGATCATGTACCAAGTCTGGGAGGAAGATACAGACTTGGCTTGTTCAGGGAAAAGAAGAAGGTCAGCATGCCTGGGTACAAGTAAGCACAAGGAAGAAGATGAATGTAGCCAGAGTCCAGATCAGGTGGGGCTTTAAATGTCGTGTTCAGGAGTGTGGATGAGAAGCCAGTGACCTGCTTTGCATTTGTAAGAGCTCACCATGACATTAGGTGAAGAACGGGTTACGGTAGGTCCCCTACACACGGACCTTCAAGCTGCGAACTTTCAAAGATGCGAACGTGTGTTCCATCAACGTCAGGCGTGAGTGAAATTGAAATTGCAGCTTGCCCTTTGTCTCCTATTGCTGACCCATCTCCCACCTCCTCTCCCTCCTCCAGTCAGTAACTCTTCTTGCCTGTTCACTCGATACCAGCTCCTGCATGCCAGCTGTTGTACTGTACTACTGCACTTTTCAAGGTACTGTACTGTAAGATTAAAAATGTTTTCTTTATTTTCTGTGTTTGTTTTTTTATGTATTATTTGTGTGAAAACCTATTACAGTGCAGTACTATATAGCCGATTGTATTAGTTGGGTACCTAGGCTAAATTTGTTGGCCTTACGAACAAACTGGACTTACAAACATGCTCTCAGAATGGAACTCATTCGTATGTAGGGGACTTGTTGTATTTAGGTGCAAGAGGGTAAGCAGGGTGTCCAATGAGGAGACCGCTGTAGTCATCTAGGGAAGGGAAGATGGGGGCTTCAACTAAGGTGGTAGTGGGAGAGTTGGTGAGATGAGGTGATTGTCAGGATATTATTTGCAGATGTCATGTAAGTCTGAGATACACCGTTAGAAATTGGTCTCCACTTTGCTCTACAAACATGAGATAATATTGAGGTTTTCTGAGAAAACACTGAAGTCCATTTTCACAAGCAAATGTCTTTTAAGTGGATGGGGTCTGCTCTCAGCTCAAATGCATCACCCAATGAATCTCCACAATATATATAAAGGGAATATAAAAAGTAAAAAAAAAAGCAGTACCTTGAACTTTTATATTCTAAAGATATTCATCTTATCTTATTTAGCAGGGCACATTTGTGAAATACATAGGAATTTTTTGTTCTTTCTCTTTTACTTCTTTGTAGACATCATGCTTGAGTGGAGAAAACAAAAATATGAAACTTGAAGTTTGGCAATCTGGGTTTTCCAGTCTTAGTTCTTTGATCTTGAGACTCAGTTTCTTTACCTATAAGTGGACCTAAGCTGCCTGATGGGGCTAGTGTGATGCTGGCTCTTAAGACACGTTCCTGATGCACAGGTGGTCACACATTTTTTAGAAGACCACAAAAATATCTAAATGTTCTAGAGCAACCAGTACTATCTTTAGTGACTGGCCTCATTTATGATGACTGAGTTAGGGTCTTTATTTTTAAATTGTCCTGTATCCTGCCCACAATAGCATCTGAGTTAAGTATAGTTAGCTCCATCTTGCACTTCAAGAAACTAAAATCTCTTCTGGAATCTGATGTCTGTCAGAAGCTTTGGGTAACAAAAAGTCAAGTGCCAACTAGGTGTCAAGTGATATGCTAGGTTCTGGGATACAAAAATAAATATGTGGCCATAATTCTCAAATAATAATGAGAATAATTCTTACCAGATGCCGACATTTATTAAGTACTTACTATGTGCCAGGGACTGTGTCAACTGTTTTGCCTTCATTATCTCATTTCGTCTTCTTAATGATGATGTAGAGCATGCATTATCGTCTTTATTTCATCAATGAAGAAATAAGACGTAGAGACGTTAGCTTGATCAAGGTCACATAGCCAGTAACTGAGGAGCTGGGACTTGGATCCCAGCTTGCCTAGTTACCTCCCAACTCAAGGACCTCTCAGGAAGTATCTGTCGTGTTGTTGGGTGAATTCCCAAAACCTGCTGGCTCTCTGCCCTGGGAGACTTGGGAAACTTGGAGTTTTGTGGGCTCCAAAGCAGAGTTCATGTTTCTCTGCTACTAGAAAGCCCTGTAGTTGATCGGAGTCTGCCTCCAGAATGAAGAAATGAATGAAAGTGTCAGTCAGATAGGGCAGCTACATAGACTGGCAGCTGATTTCTGCCAAGCATGAGGGCCAGGTCCTGATTTTTAAGTTTGGGCAGTAGTTTGTTATCTGGCTAGGTCAGTCTCTTCCTCCCAGAAGCCAGTCCAGCAGCAGGTCTATCTGGACACCAAATTGATAGCAAATGACTCTTTGTGTCTAGTCTTCCGGGGAATAAGAATGAAGTGCAATAGAATTTGGAATGTCATGAGAGTGCCCACATTGGATATTTAGGTGTTTGGGGTTAGGGCATTGATCAAGCTGATTTTGCCACTCATCAAACTGCTCTCTTAAGAAGTAAATGTGTGTTTCTGTCTCTTCTTCTGTATGTCCATTTCTAGCTCTCAAAATGTTCGCTTCCTTCTAAAACAGCATAATCATTTGATTAAAAACTTTCGTAGGTCCCTCGTCAAGAATTCCCCAGATAAATAGGAAACCTCTTAATATGGAATTCAAGGGTGTCCACATGTGAACTCAGCTTCAGTTCTTGTGATTTCCCCTGCCCACCTTCTTCTCAGATTACTTGGCTATCCTCAAATGTGTCACATACTTTCATACATTTGTGGCTTTAAACATTTTTTCCCCCTCTGCTTTGAACAGATGCCTTTTCAGTTTTCCAGGACCCTAGAAAGACTCTGAATTACCCCCATTCTTGGCATCTCTCATGACCCCCTAGTTTTCTTCCTTTGGCATTCACTTGTGTGTGCCTTCAACACATGGGCCACATCTTTTTATGTCTCTATCTGAAGTACCTAGCACAGTGCCTGGGTGAGAAACTGCTAAATAAACATCAGAGAATAGGCTTGGTCTCCTTGCTAGTTTGAGTCTCTCTCTCTGTTTTGACATCCCTCATCCCTACCACCGCTCCCAGTAAACCAAACCTTCTCTCCTCTCCCTATCCCACTGGGTCTGCGCTATTTTTCTCCTTCTATTCAGCTAGATTAGCACTCAGTCTTCACTCTGTCTTGGTGAATTTTTCTTTGTGCCTCTTATACGTTAGAGTATTTGCCCCACTCCTTTGATACCTCAGGGTCCAGAAGCAGTAAAGATGCTTTTTTAAAAAGCCTTCATTAGGAATATCTTCTCTGAAAACAGCTAGAAGAATCAACCAGAAGAGAGAACTGAATTTTCTTTTCTTTATTTTTTTAATCTTTTTTTATTTTTGGCTGCGTTGCTGTGCATGGGCTTTCTCTAGTTGTGGCGAGCAGGGGCTACTCTTCGTTGTAGTGCGGGGGCTTCTCATTGCGGTGGCTTCTCTTGTTGCAGAGCACGGGCTCTAGGTGCGCGGGCTTCAGTAGTTGTGGCACGCAGGCTTCAGTAGTTGTGGCTCACAGGCTGTAGAGTGCAGGCTCAGTAGTTGTGGCTCACGGGCTTAGTTGCTCCGCGGCATGTGGGATCTTCCCGGACCAGGGCTCGAACCCATGTCCCCTGCATTGGCAGGCGGATTCTTAACCACGGAGCCACCAGGGAAGTCCCAAGAACTGAATTTTCAATTCTTTTCTGGACTATAGACAGTTAACTTATTATCACAGCAGCCAGTGCTGTCCAGCCACAGCTCATATTTGGAAGATGGGTCTGTCTGAGATGTGTCAGCTGAAATGACTCATGTCAAGAAATGATTGGTGCATTATCCTCATCTTGCAAATATGTAGATAAGAGGAAGTAAGGCTTGTGAGAAGCCATAAAACTTTGAAGGGGTATGGATCTTGGACTATGTAAGCATGCAACTCCAATTAAAGATGCCATAATTCATTCATCAGTGAAAACTACATTATAAATATTTTGTGTCAAGCACTGTACCAGGTTCTGTGGAAACACTGATGAATAACATCCTGTTCTGGCCGTCATTGCTGGAGTTCTGTTCCGGAGTTCACTGCTCAGTTGGCGAGCTCGTCAGGGAAACCAAGCAATTATAACACAGTGTGATAAGGTCCACCACAGAAGCTGTTCCAAAGAGGGACAGACTTTGCACCAAACATATCTAGATGTAACATCTAGATACTCAGTACAGATTTTCAAAAAGTCCCTCTGGCTGTCGTCTTCAAGGGAAACTGTCAGACGGCATAGTCTCCCTGCCCAGATCTCCTGCAAATCCCTGAAATCGAGGATAAGCCCTTTTTCCATGAAGTTATTTTGAGAAATTTAACAAGCAGAAAATACTTTGGGCTACTCTATTAAGCACTAACCCTGCAGACTGCTTGAGATGCCCTGGAGACTCTGACAATTTGGGGGTGATTTCAGTCTGCACATCTGTGCTTTATCCTTTCTCCCTAGTGGTCCCAGATATTTGGGCTGTGTTGCCTTGGTGTGCAGAGTCCCATGACTTCCCTGAAAGCGCAAAATATTTTGCATCACCTGCAATTCTCTCTTCCACTCAATTTCAACCAAAATAGCTTCTTTCTTCTCCATCAGTCAGGGCTGGTCTCCATGCCCTGCTTCCTGGGTTGCTCTTCAGCGTGACCAGAGGGGAGAAAATGTAACTGTTTATTACTTTGCCCCCTCTTTTTTGCTCCCCCTTTGCTGGAGAGGGATTCTATGTGCCCGTTGAGTTTCTAAGACCCACACAGTCCAAGCCCTTGTTCACAGATGACTGCTTCACAGTCTTGTCACATTATTTTGTGCTTTGCCACTAACACTGACACTGCCAGGGGCCAAATGATTCCAGGGTCCACTGCTGGAAGCTGATCAGTGGAGCCTGAGTTGATTGAAATCAAGTACCACATACCACAAGCCCTGCCTTACTGAATATTTAGTTTTTAAGCATATAGATTTGGGTGCTGGTCCATGAAATTTTAAAAATATGGAAAAGGATGTAGAAGCACAATCATATATATTCTCAGCAGCCAGAGTAAACTAATATTCACATTTGGCCCATTGGTTTCCAGTCATTTTTTTCTATGCTTATAATTACTTTTTAAATTATGCAGCTAATACAGGTGCAGGTGGTATTAACCCTTTTCAAAAACATTTGGAGTATCTTTATTAGAGCTTGAAGTCCCGGTTGACCTCTGTCTCCATACACTGCTTCTCCCAAACCCACATGTACTCCTTGAGGGATAACACTATTTTGAGTCTGAGTGATTCCTTTCAGTCTTTCCTATACTATACATACATAACAAGAGAAAATATGTAGTATAATTTTTCAGTTCCCATATATGCTTTGTAATGCATGTAGCATTCTGCCACTTTTTTTTTAAACTGAAGTACTATTTGAAGATCTTTCACTTATTTGATCCTCTATACCATCATATGTACCTATTACTTTAAATCTCTTTTCTTTTGTAGGGTGCTTCCAATTTTTCCTCAGTATCAACAACATTACCAGGAGTAGCCCTATGTTCTTCTTCTTCTTTTTTCTCTAGAAGAGGTATCCTAGAGTACAATTACCAGGCCATAGGGTAATTTTAGATTATTTTCTATAATGTGTGAGAATGTTCTCTGCTGGGAAATTCAACAGTGGACTTGAATAACCTCAAAAGGTATAATTCCTTAGGCTATATATTGGACCTTTCACGTTCACCAGAACAGACAGTTAATACGAACCTCATGAGAGGCTAAATTTCAGAGCAATTTGGAAATCTTGTGTGGAAACCTTAAAGAACAACAACATTTTCAGTTACGATATTTAGAACACTTTGACAAGTTGAACTCAGCTCAGACTCCTAGGAGAACCTAAAATTTGGATGCCACTCTCGCTGAAAATTAACATGGCTCTTAGCTACTGTTGAGTGTGATCATTTCCAAAGATTTTTAAAGCAGCCAGTCCTTTTATTCAAGTGAAATCTTACTGGGAGGCCCACAATACAACACAAAGGAGAGTGGAGCTATTTGCTGAAGTTGGGATAGACTACCTTAGCCCCTCGGTCTTGTTGGCCCTGCCTCCATACACCTCCCACTCCCAATCTCCACCAAGGTATCACTGAGGAGCTCCAGTGAGGTCCCATTGGAAAACCAGTGGGTTAGACCAATCTCACAATTTTTCTGATGAAGAAGATGAAATTCGGAGAAGTGCAGTGACTTCTTTAAATGTTTTAGAAGTTTCCAAAATTTTGGGCTGGTGTCCCTTTCTCAGCCACGCTTTTCTTTAATTCAGGACATTAGGTGAGAGCAATAATGTCCCCACATTCCTTATCCAAGACAACGCAAAGCAACTTTCAGGAGCTATCTGCACTGCTCTGAGCCTTCCACCAAAGGTGGTAGGTTTGTTCATATTCCCATTTGGTTGTGGACCTCAAGCTGACGGAGCTGACTCAGACTTAGGGCAGGCACACTGAGGTTCATCTGAACTCATGAGTTTAAAAGCGACAGGTATTCTGCTCCCTTTCATTATCTCCTTCTGGCACACATGATGAACTGAGGTGATGTCCAAATGTTCATGACTTCATTGGAGCATGGTCAATGGCTTAGTCCCTTTTTGTCCATCATACAGGGAATAAATATACCTTTTAGAGAGAGGAAAGGTTTCCCTCACAATGTTTCAAATGTTAAATGATTTTATCCTTTGTTGAAATACAGTATCACAACTTCTCTTTTGAGAAGATCTATGTGGAGCTTAGTGAGATTTAATTAAGAACAATTGGCCAAACCTACCCTGGAGAATTTGACCCAGGATCTCTGGGACACTGTGGTCATGCAGTTTTCAGGAACAGGCAGCTCTTACTGATTCCCAGCCTCCTTAGTAGCATATTATTCTGCCATTTTTAATGCACTATTTCCTTTCCCTCAGAAGTGCTATGTAGCAACCCACATACTGATAGGAAAAAGCAAAGCCACGTGGACAGTCCATGTAAAGGGAGGCGGCTCTTCCCTATAAATTAAAAACTATCTGCTTATTTCCAAATGAAACTCCCTTGACTCTAAATCTTGTATGACAGTGTTTCCCAACTGGGGTCCCATGGCCCAAGTATGCGGCGTGAATGGTTGATGGGTGGCCAAATCGGCAGGGGCAGAGCCATGGGGGGTGGGGTCTGCCAGCTGGAGGTTCTCAGGGCGCGATCAACCACACCCAGTGTGCCATACGGATGTTACCATTTTCTGCACACGTGTGAGAGAGATTGGAAAACTGGAGGAATCATGTAAGAAATCAGTAAGCAGTGGGTTGTACCCCTGCTGACCACTCTGCCTTGGCTTTCCTGCCCAAGCCCTCGCCCGACCTCTGTGGATTAGCTATCTTGTCCTACAACTCTCAGTTCAGACCCCTTCCTTCTTCCCTCATTCCAAAGGCCTGCTTTCCTTCTATGTTTTCAACTTCACTTACAGGAAGTTACCATCTTATAAAGCCGATTTTCAAATTTCAAACTTTTGGATTCATTCCTCTCCCTGAATCTCTAAAGCCAGGGCATAGGGGTTGGACCCTCAACTGTGATGCAACTTCCTCCTCATCCTTTCCTCACCGTCTCCTCCCTAGTTCAAGTCCTCATCCTCTATTTCCTGGATAAGTGTAACCATCTCCTGCTCTTACATCTTTCACCTCTCACTCACCCTCCACAGTCTGCCAGTTACCTCCCTCAAAGACCTTCCTTCCATAAAAACCTCCCCAAACTTTGCATAAGTTACAAAGTCCAAATTGTTTAGCGTGATGATCAAGACCCTTCATGATCTTGTCTCAGCCCACTATTTTGATGTCTCTTTTCTTTCCATGAAACTCTAAAATGATGCCTGTTCTTCTTTATATCCTTCAGTCTCTCCCCCACCCAACTCTGGCTATACTGTCTGCTTATTACTCCTACCCCTCTTCCCACAAAATGAAGATTCTTTTCGTGTTAGAGCCTCAATAAATGCTGCCTTCACTGTTGACTCTTCCATGACCCCCAATTCTTAAAGAAAAAGTTCTCCTTTTTAGGCGTTTCACAACATACAATTTTTGCCTTCAATTAATGTTTACCCTTTCAACATATTCTATGATTTTCTAGATTGTTTATATCCTATTCACCCTTTTAAATTGTAAATTCTTTGGGTGCAGAGACTGTCTTACATGGATTTGTGTTCCTACGGTGACACTCCTGGTACCTTGTAACTGGCAAGTGCTCCATGCATGTTACAGCAGTGAACACATGCATAATGAACCAGAGTGCTTGTGTACGAGACTGTCCACTGTTGCACTGTGGACTCCTTGAGGGCAGGAGCTGGGTTATGTATCTCTGTATCCTCCAAGGTGGCGTGGTGGTTAAGAAGATAGGTGGTTAAGAAGATAGGCTCCAGGTGTGAATCCTCTTGCCTTTGGATTCCAGCTCCATCACTTTCTACCTTTGCACCTTAAGGCATTTCATGAACTTCCCTGCATCTTAACTTATGCAACTGTAAAATGGAGACAATTCATTCATTTATTTAACAAGTGTGTGTCTACCAGAGGCTGGTGATATGGAATAGCGGTCAGCAAGGTAGGCAAAATTCCTGTGTTAATGAAGCTTCCATTATTTTGAGAAAGGCAGAAAATAGAGGAACAGATAGAATAATTCCAGGTGTTTTTATATGTTCTAAAGGAAACTATAGCAAGAAAAAGGGAGAGAGGGTATGATGGCGTTTGTTGTTTCAGATATGGTGTTTGGAGAAAGCCTCTCAGAGACTTGAATGGTATGGAAGTGAGCCATATGGGTATCTGAGAGGGGAAAGCATTTCCAGCAAAGGGAATTGCAAGGAAAGAAACCCCTAATAATATCAACACTGATGTCAGGGGTGCTGTGAATTATAAGAACGAAATGAGTTTGTACAGAAAAAAACCATTAACTGTTATTATCTGGCATGATTTCAGGCACATAGTAGCACTTTTATAAATGTTTATCAAGTAAACAAATGACCGATTAGGAAGAAAGCGAACATGCCAATACCGGTTGTGTTTCTAGTATGAACCAGTGTGTCGGGTACCTTCCAAGGTCCCCTACAGTATCAGAACTGCCATGTGCTTTGGTTAGTGCTCTAGAGCTCCACTTCCAGAGCTCACAGCTCCCCTGCTTGTCAAGATCCACTGTTATGATCACGAGCGAGTTACTTATCCCTCTGTGACTCGATTTCCTCATTTGTAAAACAGAACTAAAATACCTTCTTCCTAGGGCTGTTGTAAGAATTAAGAGTTAATGTCTGTGAATCACTTGCAACAGTACCTGGCTTACGCCCTCTCAACGTGTTTTTTGCAATCATTATCTTATAGATGAGGATACCTGAGAGAAAATGGGTTGAGAAACTTACCCAAGGCAACCCAGATAAGGAAGAGGGGCAAAGCCCTATAAAATCAGGTCTTCTGACTGCAAAGTCCATGTTCTTTCCTAAGCAGGACCATGGTAGTGGGATATCATGCAAGATCATTTGCTTCTCACTCCATCCCCCTGGAAGATGACCCTGATTACAGAATCTGAAGAATAAGAATTGCTCAGCAGCATTTTTCTCAGTTGGCTTTCTGAATTGCCTCTGATCTTCTTTAATTATGTAACACATGCATCCTCTGAATGGAGACTTTTAGGCTTCAGTGGAAGCTATGTTTAGCCTCATAAAATCTCCAAATGCTTCAGGGCAAGTGTTGTTGATTCCCCTCTATCTCCTCCTCTGTCGTGTGTGATCTCCCCTGAAAGCCTTCTATTTACTGCCCCTAAGTGCCCCTCACATTTATATTCTGGTTGTCAAAGGATTTAGCTTTCACTCTCTGAACCACACACACCCACAGACAGGCACCCCAGAATCTTAGCAAAGGGTTTTGTACCAAATCCCTTAATTCTGACATACGTTATTTAACTCTATTCCTGATGACTTTCGCCTTTAAATTGCAGTTTCACTGTGCCGTTTTGTCTCTGCAGATGGCAAACAGACCATTCTCTCTCCATCTGGATCTGGTACTGCAGATATTTTTGGCTTGAAAGTTCAATGAAGGGGAAAAGGAAGAGGAATTCAATTTCTGTCGGTCATTGTCTTTCTTGCCCTTCTTCTGTATTTCTTCCTCCTTTTATTCCATTTTCCTCTCTGATTTGGTCCAATGCATCAACTTTCTATCTCCATAAGTTTGAAATCTGTGTTAGCCCTGAGTTGCAGATTTCTTGTCATTATTCAGAAACAACAGACCAAAACACAGAGGCAGGGAGAAAGAGAGACAGAGAGAGGCTTTGTGAGTACAATTGTTTGAGAAAACAAATATCTCATGATAACATATTTTGCTTGCTCCAAACTCCATATTGGTTTGGAGTTAGTTTACTCATCAGAAATGCTAAAAGACAAATGGGGCCTCATAAAGATGAATGTGGAGTTTGCACGTTTACAAACAGGCTTGCACGTGTTCTGGCTGTGAGGGCACACACTTCCCACCTGCTCATTACAACGTAATTTGTCCCAGAAAACCGTCCTTTCTTAAGATTATTGTCAAATAAGCTGCTAATAGATGGGGGGAGGATTGGTTAGAAAGGCTTGAATTCTATAATAAGGAATGTATAAGGGGCCTTAGAGATACTCTAACCTGAGACCCTCATTTTATAGATGAAAACACAGAGCACGATTGACTTGACCAAATTCCCACCAGCTAATGAGTGGCATAGCATTTGCTAAAACCCAGCCAATGATTCATTTAATTGTTCTGTGTTGGTGGGCTGAAATACAAGTAAATGATACCTAGAATTTTTATTTGATTTTTCAAATGTTGGGACCTAATAATGTAACTTAAGAGAAAACAAAGATTCAAGTGACTTTAGACCCAAAATAGATGTAAGACACTGTCTTATCTACTGGTTGACAAGGTGCAGTCCATGGAGCATTCAGCATGCTGAGGAGGTGCCTGAGACCACAGGCAGGAGTGGGAGAGTGTGAGGTGGCTGGAACTCTCGCAGATTCTCCCCTACTCCCGCTCCCACCCCTGCCAGCACCTTCTATTAAATTACAGCGGCTTAGCTTTTATCATTTTATACTTTCCTTTTTAGACTTTAATTTTTAAAATGCGTTCAGCAACCAAGGAACATTAAGAATTGCTGACTGAGTTCCCTCAGCCCATTAGCGGATGAGCAGAGAAAAGATGTAATTTTCTCAAAGTCATTAACTGAGTCAGTGGCGAAGCATGAATGAGATCACAGGTCTCTGAACTCCTCATCCAGTGGATTTTCACTTAATCATGATGCTGCGGAAGAATGATTTGATGAGGGCTTAAGAGTAGGGGAAGAGATGTAAACTCAGCATCTAGGAGTTTGCCCTCTCTGGCCCGATGCCAGTTGCAAGGTAAATCAGGAGTGCCAATCAAATGAAAAAGAAAACGAGTTTTAACCAACTCATACAGGGATGGATTTAAAAGTTAACAAAAACCTATAGGGATGAGTTTTCCTTGACTCACACCAAGAGGGGAAAACAAGTCCTAAAGGAGAAGAGCAGACTCAAATTCAACCTAGAATGCATCACATCACAAAGTGATGGGATATCTGATGCCATGGAGGGTGTGGAATGCAGAAATAGGGGTACCTGACAGCAGTGGTCAAGCAAGTGTCAGCTGATGGCAAGGGAGCTGATAAAGATGGCCGATGAAAGCCCAGAGAGGGTGAAAGGGAGAGAAATTGGCTGGCACAGGGCTGGGTTCCTGAATGGTCAGCTTTTGGCCAATTTCCTTAAGCCTATGGGCGTACAGAAACCTATTCCCTAGGAACCGTCTAAACAACTACTGCCACTGGAGCTGGTCAGTTCACAAATTTGGGGGGGGACATTACTTCTCACTTTTGAATTGTCAGTCTCATATGGACAGCCTGTTATTCTTAACTTCGGCACCTACTTAGATATTCTAATTCTGTCCAGTCCTGTACAATTGCCACCATCATTGCAGAGCCTTCAGCTTTTTTATTGAACTTCAAGATAACACTGTCTAGATCATCCTCGGGGCTAGAGGTTCCTCATCCCAGTGCAGGACCAAAATGAACCAGGAGAATGAACGTGGTTCTTCAGCTTGAGGTAAGGGGTTTAGGGTGAACACTTGTTTTGCCTCCTTAAAAGAAAAATGAGGGCCTTGGAAGAAGTGCAGGGCTTTTTTTTTTTTTTTAAACTTATTTTATTTTTGGCTGTGTTGGGTATTCATTGCTGCGCTCGGGCTTTCTCTAGTTGTGGCGAGCGGGAGCTACTCTTCGTTGCGGTACGCGGGCTTCTCATCATGGTGGCTTCTCTTGTTGTGGAACATGGGGTCTAGGCACGCGGGCTTCAGTAGTTGTGGCTCACGGGCTCAGTAGTTGTGGCACACAGGCTTTTTTGCTCCACAGCATGTGGGATCTTCCCGGACCAAGGCTCGAACCCCTGTCTCCTGTGTTGGCAGGTAGATTCTTTTTTTTTTTTTTTTAACATCTTTATTGGAGTATAATTGCTTTACAATGGTGTGTTAGTTTCTGCTTTATAACAAAGTGAATCAGTTATATATATATACATATGTCCCCATATCTCTTCCCTCTTGCGTCTCCCTTCCTCCCACCCTCCCTATCCCACCCCTCTAGGTGGTCACAAAGCACCGAGCTGATCTCCCTGTGCTATGCAGCTGCTTCCCACTAGCTATCTATTTTACGTTTGGTAGTGTATATATGTCCATGCCACTCTCTCACTTTGTCACAGCTTACCGTTCCCCCTCCCCATATCCTCAAGTCCATTCTCTAGTAGGTCTGTGTCTTTATTCTCGTCTTGCCCCTAGGTTCTTCATGACCTTTTTTTTTTTTTCTTAGATTCCATATATATGTGTTAGCGTACGGTATTTGTTTTTCTCTTTCTGACTTACTTCACTCTCTGTGACAGACTGAAGGTCCATCCACCTCACTACTCTTAACAACTGTGCCACCAGGGAAGTCCTGCAATGCTTTTTAATCTGACCTAAGACATTGACAAAGTGTGTATCATGGTTTTCATTCTTCACTCCTCTCTTTATTAGAATTATATATCAGCACCCTGTGCCACGTGAGCTTGCAGTATCTGTGACTAGAGTAGATAAAACCGTGGGTGCTAGGCTTGGCCATGTGACTTGCCTTGAATCAGACCTTAAATGTGTTTGTATAAAATACATTGTGTTAAACACTTTGGTTCATTGCGTTTCTGCCATTTGTGCTAAGAACAAGCTCTGAGTAGCCACTTGTTCGAGGAGAATGGAGAGCGAAGTGACCTGAACCCAAACTGCAGCCCAATGCAAGCCCAGCTGAACCTAAATGAGAACAGCAGAATCCCTGCCAACCCACAGATCTGGCAGCAAGAAAAATCAGTTTCTGGTGCTGTAAGCCACTGAGATGTTATGTTTCTTTGTTGCACCTCATTATTGTTGATTGATATGGGCACCATTCAACCAAAAGTACCGTATCAGCAGAGACAGCACAGTGGTTAAGAGCTTGGCACTGGAGTCAGAATGTTGGAGTTTAGATCCTGACTCTTATTTATGAACAATACAACCTTGAGAAAATTAGTCGACTACCCTTTGAGTGTTTCTTTCCCTGGAAAAGGTGGATGATGAGCTCTATTGCACAATTGATCCTCATGTTCTGCATTTGCAAAGTCACCTACTCGCTAAAATTGATTTATAACCTCCAGATCCATACTTGAGGTGTTTTCGCCAGGATTCATGGACACGTGCGGAGTGGTGAAAAATGTGAGTCCCCTGATGTGCATGCTCCCAGCTGAGGCTGATCAAGGGGCTGCTTCCTCTTTTGCTTTAGCGCTTATACTGTAAACAAATGTCATTTTGTGGTCTATTTTGTGCCATGTTTTTTGTTGTTGTTGTTGTTGTTTTTTCACATTTTCGTGCTTTCTGTTGGTGATTGCACAGTTTAAAAGGCCCCTGGAGTATAGTCCTGCAACCCCAGCTGTTCTTCTGAGTTCAAGAATGCTGTGATGTGCCTTCTGGGGAAATCAAGTATGTTAGATAAGCCTCATTCAAGGCTTAAGTCATAGCACTATTGACCATGAGTTCAATGTTGATGAACCAGCAACATACATTAAATGAGGTCTCTCTGAATAGAAACACACATAAAACAAGGTTAGGTATTGATCAGATGACAAAAATGTAACTAGAGACTCAGAGGAACTGGATCCTGTATTTCCCCTAGAAACAGAAGTTGAGGATACACTAAATCAGGGAATAACAACTGCCAGAAATAATGAGAATCGACTTTCTAGAACTTAACTACCATCAATAATAAGAATAGACTATACTTACCTCATAAGTTTCTTTCAAAGGTTAAATAAGATAAAATAAGTTATGTAAGGTTCTTAGAAAGGTAGCTAGAGCATGGGAAACGCTCATAAATATTACCTGTTATTTAGTCATCCTCAAGACTCCATGTGGTAGTTGTAAGAAACTAAAAATTATGTAAGTGGAAATATAGTGAAGTGGGTACTGTTGTTCAAATGTTTATGGATAGAGCTTTCATGGATTCTGCAACAGGGAGGGATTAAGACTACAGGTAACCAACAGGTAAGGTCTATACAGGGATGAGAAGAGCATGTCATCCTGAGACTTTTATCCAGGGATCCAAAAAAGACCAGCAGATATTTGGAAAGGTATTTAGACCCTGTAACCATTATCATGGATAATCTGAAACCTGAAAGGACTTGGTCCACACTCTGCCACATTGGTTTAGGGATTTTTTTTTAAGTTTTTATTTTATATTGGAATATAGTTGATTTGTATTGGAATATCGTTGATTATTTTATATTGGAATATAGTTGATTAACATAGTTGATGTTGTGTTAGTTTCGGGTGAGGTTTCTTAACCACTGGGTTTTTCTAAGAAGCCACATTGACTGGAGAGAGCTATGAATCTTTATTTCTGGTACTTTCTGCACAACATGGAGATAGAATTGTTGCTACAGTCTGCTTCTGGCAGTTCCACAGAGACTGAGGGTAGCAACAACAATTAACATCCCCTCAAAGATGACTAATACAAGCACCACCTTGTAAATTTCCAGAAGCAGAGGGCTGAGGGATTCTGGTGAGTCCCATCAAAGACACCCTTTTCTTAAATTGAAATATAGTTGACATATATTATTATGTTAGTTTCAGGTGTACTACATAGTGATTTAACATTTGCATGCATTATGTAATGATCACCATTATAAGTCTAGAAACTATCTGTCCTTGACAGACATTCTTACAAAAATCTTTTTAAAAAAACTTTACTGAGGTATGATTGCGGTGTAATTTTCTTCGTTTCTTGTGCTTAAGGTTCACTGAGACTCTTGGATCTGTGGGTTTAGAGTTTTCATCAAATTTGGAAAAACGCCAACCATTGACTGATAAAGTTTGTTTTTTTGTTTCTGTCTCTTGCTTTCTCTTCTCCTTCAGGGATACAAATTAAATGTTTATTAGGATGCTTGTGGTTGTACCACTGCTCAGAGATGCTTTGTTCACTTATTTTTCTCTTTTTCTGTCTGTGTTAGATTTTAAAATAGTATGTACAGCCCTGTCTTTAAGTTTACTAATCTTTCCCTCTGCAATGCCCAATCTGTCATTGATCCCATCCAATGTGTTTTCTTCTCACTCATTGAAACTTTTACCTCTAGAAGTTAAATTTGGAATTAAAAAAGATCTTCTATATCTCTGCTTAACTTTCTGAATATATAGAATAGAGTCATAATAACATTTTTAATGTCCTTGTATGCTATCTATACCATCTGTACTAATTCCGGATCAATTTAGGTTGAGTGCTTTTTCTCTTCATTATGCATTGTATTTTCTTATTTATTTATTTGCATAGTAGGTAATGTTTAATTAAAGCCCTGGCCTTCTGAATTTTACCTTGTTCGACCCAGCACATTTTTTGCATTCCTATAAATATTTTCGAGCTTTGTTCTGGGACACAGTAAACATATTGGAGACAGTTTAATTCTTTTGTTTCTTGCTTATAAGTTTTGTTAGGTGGCATCAGAGGTGCTACTTACTCCCCACGGCTCAGGCAAGAGCCTTCTGTGTACTCTAGCCAATGCCCCTAAATCATGAGATTTTCCAGGCTGGCTGGGGAGTCTATGTACTATTCCCAGACCTGTGTGGGCAGTGGCCACTGTTACCTTTAATCCTTTCAGCTGGGTCTTTTTCTGGCCTCCAGTAATTCCCTCACACACACGCACTGACAAGTACCTAGCTGAATACTTGACGGGGATCCTCTGCAGATCTCCGGAGCTTTCTCTCTAGTCAGCCTCTCTTCTTTCCGGTACTTTCTCCTGAAAATTCAAGCCACCTTCATCTCTCCTGACTCTCAGCTCTGCCTCCTCAACCCAGGAAGCCTGTATGAACTTACGTTCCCTCTGTTCTTCCAAGAACTGGAAACTCTCTCAAGATCGTAACCTGGGGCATTCATAGACCTAATTCACCCATGCCTTCTCTCAGGGATCACTTCCTTCTGTTAGATGTCTTGAAAACTGTTTTTTTTTTTTTTCCCCATACATTTTTGCCCATATTTTTGGTTGTTTCATGCAGAAGGGTAATCTTTGTTATATCATCTTGACTGGGAGTGAAATTTTTACAGAAATCTTTTGAAAGCCTGTCTCATGGTTTCCCACAAAGCAGATACAGAGGTTGAAGATTCACAGCCTTTGCAAACACAAATCTGCATTTAAATTTTAGTTCTACTGTTATGAGGTTTGGGGAGGTGACTACAACTTTGGAGCCTCAGTTTCCTTTTCTGTAAAATGGGGGTAATTACAGTGTCTCTTCCATGGAGATGAATGGAAGATGAACTGTGATGATGTATGTGAAACATCTAGAATAATGGCTGTCAGAATAGACACGAAAACACTGATATACTCTCCCTTTCCTACAGCCATCACTTCCCCTCTTCTCTTTCCTTCATTCTGCCATTACTACCAGCTCAACTTGTTTTATGTTTTGCATGTATCAGGCACTGGGCTAATCAACGTTTACTTACGAACTCATTAAATTTCACAACAACCTTATGTCACAGGCATTAGCTCAGCTAAGCTGCAGCTACCATTTACCCACAACTGAATGAGAGACCCCAAGCAAGAACCACTCCAATGAATCCCAGACAACCCACAGAAGTGTGAGACATAATAATAATAAATTGATATTTGTAGCCACTACTTTTGGGGGCGATTTGTTAGTAGGCAACCAACAGCTCCTTTTTGCCTGGAATTGAAGGTTTTTGTAGGACTTGGGACTTTCAGTGCTTAAAAACTGGAAGGTTTCAGCTAATCTCAGATGGTTTGTTGGCAATAAATAACTAGAACAGACCAAGAAATTTACGGAATTGTCCCACTGATCATCTCTGTTGCATAGTGATTAAGTAGTAGAGACTATAAAACCCTGTTGCTTTGACTGCAGTACTCAGTATGCTATACAGCCTTAAGAGTCGAATCAGAATGTTAGTCTGATTGAAACTTGAATTCCTTTCCAGCTCCAAAATTCTGTGTCTCATTATCCTTGAGTGGGAGAACAAGATCAAAGTGCTTTCTGCTAATTCCTCTGTTCTCAGCTGAAAAGGCACATCTTCAGGGAAGTGTTCCAGTAGCCATGTTCCTCCTCTGGACTACTTAGATGATTGTAACATTATGCACACACTTTGTGATGATCATTTTTACAATTATATTATTAACATCTATTTTGCCTGTTAGACTGTGAGTTTCACTGTTGAATATGCAGTGTCCAGCATAGTGTTCACTACATAGAAAATGTTATTTAAATATTGGTTAAAAAATTAGTTCCTTAAAACTCTATAAACTGATTTTAAATTTTCTTGAAAATGTGAAAGAATTGATTTTGATGCTGGTTGAGTGTCAACACTGTATTTCAGGATTGATGTAGTTTGATTTTGTATCTTCCATTGTAGGCAAGATAGATAGGAAAGAACAAACTGGTCAGTTTCCACTCCATCTTTGCAATACAGGCTCGAAAGGAAGGTAATACAAATTTTCATGATATTTGAGCATGTCAAGGAAAAATTGTATATTAAAACATATTTCAAGTCGAACATTTGAAATAGCCATACCTAAGAAAGCCTTTCTGTTTCTGTTATGCTTTGCAATTTAAACAAAATTGTTATTTTAAAACTCTAACGCGTTTACTTTCAATTATGTGACATATTTGTGGTGACCTTTTCCAGACAGAAGTATTGAACCCTGTTTGGAATATATCCAATTATCTCAAATCTTGTCTGTAACACCAACATCTCAGTTTTCATGCCAAAAAAAAAAAAAAAAAAAGAAAGAGAGAAAAAAAAAAGACCTCTTGGTACCTTGACATCGAGAAAATCCACTGGCTTTTTGTCTCACTAACAATCAAGAATCCAATTAAACTAAGCAATTTCAAATGACTTAATTAAAGAACATTTTAAAATTGAGTAACAAAATAGGCTGATAGACCTGAATAGTTTACAAAATTGAGTTGGGAAGATAATGGTGTGACATTCTCTTATCTCCCATGGATTTTCTGAGGTTTAACAAGCCCTGCTTTTGTCTTTCTATGTCTAACAAAGTAATAGTTTACCAAAATAGGGAATCTTGTGTTCAGATTATATTGATTTTTTAAATGAAATCATGTTGCTCTGGGACCGTCAGGTGTCATGTAGAATCCCTCTCCTTATTTGACAGATGGGGCATTAAGCCCAAGCATGGACAGGTCTGAAAGGATCCCTTTCCAGATAGCTCCAGATAGTTCATGGCACTGCTGAAACTCAAAGCCAGGTGGGCTACTTTTCAGTGTGTTCATTTGTCTGTGTTTTTAGTTTCGAGGATGCCGATAAAAGAAGGGAGACAAGAAAGAGGGTTGAAAAGCTACATTTCTTTTCAGGGTGATTCCCTTGCAGCCTTATTTACACACCTGAGACCATGTTTTAATTGTAATATTTCAGCCCACTTTTTAACTTAATGTGATGATAAAAGCACTTTTCATGTTGCTTATAAAATCTTTGTACACATCATTTTTAATAGCTATATACTGTTCTATTGAGTGCATGTGCCACTATACTCGCTTAAACCATATGGCACTGCCATTTTTGTAGCTTAAAAGTGATCAATAGTGGCTGAGAGGGTGGAGTAGGAAGACCCTGGGCTCACCTCCTGCCAAGAACACACCAAAATTACACTATTTACAGAGCAATTATGTATGATAACAGCCTGAAGACTAGCAGAAAAGATTTTCCAAAACTTAAGATGTGAAGAAGGAACCACAATGAGATGGGTAGGAGGGGCGGAGACACGGTATAGTCAAGACCTACACCCCCAGGGTAGGTGATCAACAAATGGGACGATAATCACAATTGCAGAGATTCTCCCAAAGAAGCAAAAGGTCCAAGCCCTACTTCTGGGTATTTTTCCGAAGAAAACAAAAACTCTAATTTGAAAATATATATGTACTCCAATGTTCATTGCAGCATTATTTAAAATAGCCAAGATATGGAAGCTACATAGTTGTCCATCAATAGACAAACGGATAAAGAGTGTTGGATGGACATACAATGGAATAATACTCAGTCATAAAAATTAAAACCTTGGGACTTTCCTGGTGGTGCAGTGGTTAAGAATCTGCCTGCCAAAGCAGGGGACACGGATTCGAGCCCTGATCCAGGAGGATCCCACATGCCGTGGAGCAACTAAGCCCGTGCGCCACAACTCCTGAGCCCACGTGCCACAACTACTGAAGACCGCGTGCCTAGAGCCTGTGCTCTGCAACAAGAGAAGCCACCGCAATGAGAAGCCCGCACACCGCAACGAAGAGTAGCCCCCGCTCGCCGCAACTAGAGAAAGCCTGCGCGCAGCAACGAAGACCCAACACAGTCAAAAATAAATAAATAAATAAATTCATTTTTTAAAAAATTTAAAAAAATAAAACCTTGCCATTTGCAACAACATGGAACGGATCTAGAGGGTATTATGCTAAATGATGTAAGTCAGACAGAGAAGGGCAGATGCTGCATGATCTCACTTATATGTGGAATCTAACAAACAAAACAAAAATAAAACAAAATGAGAACAGACTCCTAGATACAGAAGACAAGCAGGTGGTTGCCAGAATAGAAGGGTGTTGGGGCTGGGCAAAATAGGAGAAGGGGATTAAGAAATATAAACCTCCAGTTATAAAATAAATCATTAGGATGTAATATACAGCATAAGGAATACGGTTAATAATATTGTAGTAACTATGTGGGGACAGATGGTTACTAGACTTATTGTGGTAATCATTTCATAATGTATGCAAATGTCTAATCATCATGTAGTCCACCTGAAACTAACATAATATTGTACATAAACTATATTTAAAAAAAAATAATCAGTAGTAGCAATGTCATATCTTTCAATCTGTAATTATCCATTCCATGTTATAGAACCTGTTTAGGTTTATAAATTAGGTGCAGTGGATGTTTTGAGGGAATATTTATGTTTAGTTCACTCAGTTCTGCTACAAACATCACAAGCCTGTGCCGGGGTGTTACCAGCCACTTCCTCTTGGGGAACAGAAAGCCTGTAGCCAGAGTCTCTAGGATGGTTGGTAGGAATGCGTCATAGTTCCTCCTCCTCACCTAGTCTTTGGAGGAGTGCAGAGGGATTTTTCCAAAGAGCCCTACACTGTTCTCACCCACGGTTTGTGGGTGAGCAGCTTTGGGGGGCACTGGCAAGGCTCTTCTGGTTTGGATGCGGCTGCACCTGTGCTCTGCACACTAGTTTTGCCATAAGTTGTGTCTCTTACCTGCGTTAAAAGTATCCGTAGTCTTTGTCCTTGTCTGTGAACATCTGGCCATCAAGCACAATACCAATACCTATGACAACTGCACATCAAGCTTTTGCTGTTTGGAATTAATTTCCTTAAGAGGGATTTCTGAAAGGAATTTCTGTGCTAACAGATAAAAAACATTTTGAAGACTCTTTCTATGTGTTGTCAAATGGATTTCCAAAAGGGCATCCCCAGTGTTCAACCCATCAATAATTGATCAAAGAGCTCATGTACCACATTATCAAAAGTATTAGGTGGTATTGTTAAAAAATAAATATCTGTGTTAGCTCTCCTTGCAACCTAGCTTGATGCCTTGATGTCCTCTCTACTGCATCAAACAATTCAAGCACAGGGGCTTCCCTGGCTGTCCAGTGGTTAAAATTTTGCCTTCCAATTCAGGGGGTACTAGTTCGATCCCTGGTCAGGGAGCTAAGCTCCCATATACCTCGTGGCCAAAAAACCAAAACATAAAACAGAAGCAATATTGTAACAAATTCAATAAAGACTTTACAAATGGTCCACGTCAAAAAAATCTTAAAAAAAAAATATTCAAACACAAATGGTAAATCCATTTCCCTTTCCTTCTCCTCTTAGTCTTCACTTTGCTGAGGGCTAAAATTTGGGGACAAACACCTGTGAGGGATCAGGAAAAAACAGCTTGCCTTCTGTACTGCTACCTTAGGGTCTTCAGATGGCCAGATTTTTTTTCTCAGCATTGAAGTTGATGTTCCAAAGCAAAATAACGGCTTGGCTTCTTACCATTTCGTACATTTGAATTCAGAAGTGCTTGTGAGATTTAAAATTTTCCTTGTCTGTAAACTGGGGATGATAGTGATAGTTTTAGAGTTGGAGAAAAAGTGTGGTGTCCTTAAATGATTGTGAGTCATTATTGAGACTATTAGTATTATCACTATTAGTGAGACATAAGTATTAACTGATGTAATCATAATCATTCATGTACCTGTATGTTTCTGTATCAAACAAATTATGGAATGGAAAGAAACCAGAGATTGAATTCACAAGGCTGAGCTAGCTGCATTGTTTGACAGCCTAGGCAGCAACTTAGAGTACCAGGAAGAATTAGGGATTTGGAATGAGATTGCTTGAGGCTGTATTGGCTTCTATCAATGACTAGTTCCACGGTTTAGAAAAGCCTCTTTTCTTAACTGAGTCCCAGCATTCTCCTCACTGAGCACGGTGTGGCTGAGAAGACTCCTGAGATCATGAATGTAAAGTGCCTGGCACACTGGAGAAACACTATAAATGCTAGTGAGGGGGCATACAATATAGTGGCTTAAAATCCCACGCTCTAAGCACACATACCTGAATTCAAATACTATGTCCATTGGATTAATTTTTAAAACTCTCTGGGATTCAGTTTCTTTATCTAGGAAGATAATCATGCTTACACTTAAGGATGTTGTGAAAGATCAAAGGAGATAACATCCACGTAGTGTTTAACCTGGTGCCTGATGTATGGTAAATATAAACGGGTTGATTTATATTATTAGTTTATAATATTTAATTTCCCCCACTCTTCTTTTGTCAAGCACTTAGAATGCAGCCACAGATCCCTTTTTCAACGCAGATATTAATATGTGCTCCAGTGTGCTTTCCAAACCCTGGTTGCTTGTCAAAAAATGAATACTGTGTGTCACTTTGATCTACTGTTATTTTCAGAGTGCCTTCATGGTGGCAGGTTGTTTTTCTGTACGTGTCACAAAAATACTTAATAAGAGATGCTAATCCTTAAGACAGTCTTTCGATTAACAATGTTTAACTGCCTGTATTCTAAAGCGGTAGTTCCTTTTAGATGCCTTAAACACTATTAGGTAAATCCCCCTGTTCACCAGCTGAGTGTTTGACCTTGAAAATGAAAGGTTAACCAAAAGAAAGACTGCATATATGTATGTATGTGTGTGTACAAAAATTGATATGTATAAAGAAAGATAAGTGATAAATGGATAGTTAGATAAACAGATATAGATAGATAGATAGACAGACACGGAGGTCCACATTTAATTATCCAGAACATGAAATAATTATGCCATAAAGCCTTACTTCTTTTATCTCTTTTTTTTTTTTTTACAATTAGGTCTCTATGCAAAAGCATGAACCTTCTCTGCCAACTCCTGCCTAGCTACTAAGAAATTTGGACAAGTCTTAATAATTAACCTGATCATGTCATCACATTTCTATAGATTAGCAAAAAACCAAATAACAGTCTCAAGCATCTGTCACTTAAATAAGAAATATATCAGTATAACTAAAAGGACACTTGTTAGAATAAGAATTCCATTAAACATCAATCAAAACCAGAGATTTGCCTAGGGTCAGCCTTGACCTTGTTATTCAGTCAAAATCTGTTCTTCATCTTCAGATTTAGCCTTTAGAAGACTGTATGACTGAGTTTCTTCTTTATTTCTTCTGTCCTTGAACTCAGTGATTGTATGAAAAAATAATGGCATGAAAAACATTAGGAATAAAAAGACGAGTAAGGGGCAATCAGCTGAGATCTGCTTCACTCCCAGGACGAGCACTGGCTTCCTGGACGGACTTCATCACAAACATCATGTTTGGAACCACAGCAGCTATAGCACTGGGGTCCTTTGGATATGACCATGGATACCCTGGGTGCTTCTACCCCTCTCGTCTTGTGTGAAATGCCATAACACGGAGCATGAGCTATGATTTTCTGAGCAGCTGCCCGAAAGAGCCAGGTGATGAACATGCAGAAAAGTGCAGTGGAGTCATTGACTCACTCGGTGAGATTGACCAACTGGAAAGAGAGGATGGGAGACAGCCAACATGTCAAATATTCTATTCCTCTCCCAGAAAGCCGAACTGGATACCTCCTACGTTACAGAACAAATGGCTGTGTCTCTTCATGGAGATGTAGATGGCTTCATCATTCACCAACGTAAACGTCTTTCCCGCTCCCCTATTTTACTTCCTTTTCTCCTACTCCTGTTTAGTTGAAATTACATCTCCTAACAAACCATCAACATTTAAGCTTTGATTCAGGCTTTTTTCTAGGGAAACTGGGATAAACAGGGGCTTCCAGGAGTAGTCCTAGAAAGCAGACCTAAAAGTTGAGACTTCGTACTAAGAGTGACTGCCTAAAAGCAATAGGCACCCCATTTCTGCAGGTAGGTGCAAAGTTAATAACGCTTGGCAAGTAATGGCATCATAATTAATACAATTTTCATCTGTGATGATATGGTGTGGTACAGAATAAGATCAAGTCATGGCAGGATCAAGTAGCTATTGTATTAATCTATATAAAGGAAATGGTAATTAAAGAATTACGCAGTGTTGTAGCACCTTTTGACAACACTGTAGAGCTTGCAAGCAGAAAAGGACAGGTTTAATCTAGTTGTTTACCAATACAATGCCTGCTATGAAAATGAGAAGGCCGTTACGGTAGTTCTAAAGAGCCTTTTTAATCTCTTACAACCACAGAGCAGTGTGTTGTGAAATAATGCTTGTTATTTTCAGCGCCCAATGCAACCACCCTTTACTGCCTTCAAGGCAACAGAGTAAGTCTCAGCACAAAGAAGAAATTATAGTCCCTTCTCCAGGAATAAATAGTCTACACTTCAAAAGAATTTCAGGACATGGGTAGTAAACACCAGCAGGAAAAGAGAGAACACATGCGAGATGGATGTGGAGGTACTATGCCCAGAAACGCAGAATGCGATGCTGGATAAGCAATCATCTGTAGACGTGAGGCCACTAACCTATTGTTCGGGATTTGAGTTTCAGGAAGGACATCTGAAACCATTCCTAGTAGCATTGTGGATGGGTCCTAAGTCTGGACTTATCAATAGCCAACAGTAATCAAAGTAGAGATTCCAGAACTTTCTTCTTGTACTATAGAGGAGGATTCAGAAGGCTTAGAGAGGTAGGAATGATAGAGTTGATTTATTATGCATTCCAAGAAATCATCACTTGTCTATATTCCTTGGAAAGGCCAGAGCACACCTTTCCTATTAGGACAGTAAGGAACATACTGGTAAGGGGTCCCATTAGCACAGTTGAGATCCACTGCAGTGGCTCTCCTTTATAGGCCAAGGAATTGAACCCCTGATATCTTAGAGACATTAGGACTAGCAGAAGCCAGGCTTTAAGACTTACTCAGCAGCAGCAAAGTAGATATAATGGGAATCAAATTTAGTGTATCGATGAGGGAGCTTTGACCCATAGGAATCTATGGCTACGATAGATGGGTATCTAATTAATGTACAGCTTGATGTCTAAAATCAGAAGAAATTAGATCTGGTGAGCAAAAAGCTGACACCTGCCACCAAAATGGAAAATCACAGAATCTCATTCAGGTCCCAGACCTATCTCAGTTCACAGGTCTACAGCCCATTGATCAAGGGGGAGACCAAGTCCTCTTGAGAAAGGATTCTGTAATGCCACCAAACATAGATACAGTAAGTATTCCTTCAATCCTTCACCAGAGAAATCTGTGCCATTTTCCAGAGTCACTGCAAAGGGTAAGTGAACAATCAGACTTTTTGAAGACAGTAAGATACAAGGTCTAAACTGACACTGATATCAGGGAAACTAAAATACCATTTTAGTCCTCTAGTTAGATTAGGACTTATGCAAGCCAAGTGGTAAATAGTCTACACTTCAAAAGAAGTGGCTCTTTTTCTCAAAATGGATAAAATGGGTTCATACATTCATAACACACACACATAAATATGCATCCTGTGTTGGTTTACCTGCTCCCAAAATGAATAATTGGGTCATATAAGTATATACTTAGCAGTAGTCAGTACCTTCCTGCTGGTTCCTGACATATAGAATAATGGCATTATGATAGGGACAGCCAAGTGGGGTCCTTGAAACTGCCCTACATAGATACACCAAAATAGTAAATCAAAGCAATATCTAATTCCTGGATGACTCATGTAGAGATTAGTACCTATTGATATCACATTTCCTCAGCCAACCACTGCCTTCAGCTTTAGCTGTGGTGGAGAGTTTCTGTCTATACTGACAGCATTCTACTTCAAGGGACTTCCATGCTCATTCTCTGGGCAGATGAAGCCTGGAATCAGGGGACAGAAGGAGTTGGCATCCCCAGAGGTAATCGTCAGCCTGAGATCACTTCCCAAATAAATTATCTGATTCCAAGTCCTTGTCTCAGGCTATGCTTCTGGTGAAACCCAAACTAAGATGGTGCTGCCATCAAAGACCTAAAAGATTCATGAGGTTGTGGTCTTCTCATATCCCCGCTCAGTTCACTTTCAACAAGTCCTGATCTATCACGGTAGACGTCAGTGGTCTACTGTAAATGAAGCAGGTGGTAGCCTTTAATGTAGTTGTTGTGCTGGAAGTACTGTCTTAACCAGAGACAGGCAACACTGTCTCTGACACTTTCTATGCAGCTATTGATTAGGCAAACACTTTTTCTCTCTACAGCAGTTAAGAGTGAGGATTGAAGGCAGACAGACATTACACAGCAAGAACAGCAGTATTTGCTCACTTTCTTGCCTCGAAACTATGGAGACAGCAGGGTGGGATCCTACCTGTCAAGCCTGATTCATATATTGCCAGGAGCAGAGACCGAGGCTGAGCATTAATTACAGGACATTCCTCATGGCGACAAGCCAGCCAACTGATGTCAAGTGATTATATTTGATCCCTTCCATGTTAGAGGGGGCAGTTATTTTTCCTTACCAGAATTCATACATTTTTCCACATGTGGAAATGCAGAGGAGTTAATACCCTTGGCATGACGATTGATAAATGATAGACAAGAGACAGGAGAGGACTATCAAATTAACTTCTACCCCTGATTGGAGGTGTCCTGCATGACCAAATAACAGATTACATGTTTTTATTGAGCTATGAATAGCTCATAGATGCATCCTATTGTGTTTGCTTTCCACCTTCTTCTCTGCTCACATCACTTCTCCCTCAATCTCACTGCTCTGGTGAATTGCTCCTTCCAATAAAGCATTAGCATTTGAAGCTTGCCATAGGCTTTGTTTTCTAGGGAATCTGGACTGAGTCCGTGTCTTCTTTAATGAGTGCACAAAGCTTCACACTAAAAGTTTTATTGAATAAACATTTTTACCACTGTCAACTAAATGAACTTCATGGCTTGGAGGATACAAGCATGCACTTAAGTCACTTAAAATCGAAGCAGAAAGCAAAGCTTCACTTGCAGATAACAGCCTATATCTTCAGAGACAGCAAATAAAGGAAAGACCTTGCTCCGCAAATGATCCTGAAAGAAAGTAATAACTAATTCTGTCTCATAAAATACAATATAGGAATATAAGATGCAATCTGACATCTGACAGTGTTGGGAAATTATTATTCATTAACTTTTACAAATACAAATATCACAATTTTAAGAGATTCCTACATTTCAACAATGAAATAATGATGATGATAACTTTAAAAATTATATTCCAGATTTAATCCTACAAGATTAGGACAAGGCTCTTGCTTTGGCGTTAGCTAAAGGGTGAATTTTATACTCGGCCCTTTGACAATTGTCCAACGTGAGTATTTAAGACACCTCTAAAAGTTTATCCCTCATCTTTAAGTGCCGCTGAATAGCATTTATTAAGGATACAGAGGAAATTGGAATTTAGAGAACCATGCTCAGTAGTAGTAATAAAAACTAGTTAAATGTACGTAACACTCCACTGAGCGCTTTAAACGCACAATTAAGTCTAATATTTGTGATAATTTCTTTAAGTACATAATATACCTACTTGTCCATGAAAAAAACCCACTAAAGAACAGAGGATTAAATAAATAATGCAGTGTCCCTCAGCTTATTGGTGATAGAGCTATGTATGATTCCAGGTCAGTGTCCCGCAGAGCCTATGCTCTTTACCCATTACAATAGTAATTTTTGAAAACTTATTCTGTACCAGGCATTGTTCTATGATGCTTTTCATGTTCTAAATTGAACAAACAAAATATGTAGTTACTATATTGATTCCCAAGGGAACAAATGAAGAAATCAAGGCACCGAGAAATTAACTAATTTGCCCGAAGTCGTACAACTAGTAAGTGGAAGTGTAAGGATTCAAGAAATTTGCCACTGAAACCTGCTCTATCAATTTTCCATTTTCTCCGTTCCCAACCAGCTAGGAAGTGTACCTTTAAGAATTACTATAGTTGGCTAATATATTTATTTTTAGATTTTGACCTCACTCAGTCTCAACAAATCCTTTGCTGGAATGATTATGCCTTCGATTAAAGAATTCTTCCAAATTTTTATGTGGAGGGATACCTTGAACAAGCTCACCCACAATGGGGTCCCAGGTAGGTAAACTGTCCCTCTAGAGAAAATGGTTTCATAACAAGAAGATTTTTCAGTCCGAGTGTTCTACATTTCACGTGTACACTGGTGGAACGGTCCTGATGCTCTCCTGGAGAACAAAGACCATGGAAAAAAATCATATTTCTTAGAAGATAAGACAGAGCTAGCTTTGGGCACTATAGACTGCATAAAAGGAAAACAGCTTCAGGCTGTACCTTTTCTTTGTCAAAGTTCCTGCATCCCTTATAAAAATAAGCACCGTGCAGCCCTCATTTTCTCAGAACTGCTGTTGGATCACTCTGGAAGACAGGAGGTGACTAAAAATATAAATTCAGTCCAGCTGATTTAGCTATCTTATTAACCTTTACAAAGCTTGAAAAGGTCCTCAATTTAAGATTTTTATAAATTACTAAGGGAGGTATTTATATAACAATAAATATCCCTGAGGTAAAAGCATCCTTACATTTTTTTACATGAACGTATATGAACGCCATACAACAAAAACATTGGAAATACAGTGGCCATGTGATTCTAGTGTTAATTAACAATGCATCCTCACTGCTCCATACCAGTCAGGATGGGCTCATATGAGTGTCTGCAACCCACACATTGCTAAATCCATACAGAGTTGAGTTCTTTACTAGTTGAAAGGCCATGATTATGTATATTCACATTTCTATGATTTATTCCATAAAAACCTTATGGAATGATGTTTAATAAGGTTTTACCCCATTTTTAAACTAAGGTATAATTTCATGCAGTAAAATTCCCCTTTTTCAGTGTTAGGCAAGTTTTGAGAAATGCATACAGTCTTGTAAGCACCATCCAAATCACGATATAAAAATATAAAACATGTCTATCATCTCCAAAAACATGTCCTCAGCACTCCTCTGTAGTCAATTCCTCCACTCTAACCCAGGGATCATATAAATAGAACATACAGTATATAGATTTCTGAGTCCAGTTTCTTTCACTTAGCATAATGCATTTAAGAATCCTGCACCTTATATTGCTGTTCTTTCCTTCTATTTGGTGAATACTATTCCACTGTATGGATGTACCAAACTTTCTTTTTTTTTTTAATGAAATTCTAACTGAGTTTTCCTTTTCATTGCTAAGTTTTTCTTTTCTTTTTTTTTTTTTTAATTTATTTATTTATTTATTTTTATTTTTGGCTGTGTTGGCTCTTCGTTTCTGTGCGAGGGCTTTCTCTAGTTGTGGCAAGTGGGGGCCCCTCCTCATCTCGGTGCGCGGGCCTCTCACTATCGCGGCCTCTCTTGTTGCGGAGCACAGGCTCCAGATGCGCAGGCTCAGTAACTGTGGCTCACGGGCCCAGCCGCTACGCGGCATGTGGGATCCTCCCAGACCAGGGCTCGAACCCGTGTCCCCTGCATTGGCAGGCAGGCTCTCAACCACTGCGCCACCAGGGAAGCCCCAGAGTTTCTTTATTCACCAGCTGAAGGCCATTTGGGTGTTTCCAATTTGGGGTTATTAATAACAAAGCCATAACAAATACTGACATAAAAGTTTTTGTGTGAATACTCCAGAGGGGAACGAAGTTGTATGGTCCATGTATATTTTATAAGACGCTGCTAAACTTCTCCCGAGAACTCACACAATTCTGCGCTCCCGTGAATGCTATACGAACATTCCAGGTGCTGTGCACCCTCCTCAGCATATGATACTATCAGTTACTTTGTTTTAGCCACTCTAATAGGTGTGCAGCAAAATCCTATTGTGGCTTAAGTTGCATTTCATTAATAATTAATACTGAGCATCTTTTAATGTGCAGTGTCTGTTTACATCCTATATTATATATGTATGCATATATATATTAGATTGGATCATTTGCTTTATTATAGAGTGTTGAGAGTCTTTATATTTGCAAATATTTCCTCACAGTTTGTGACTTATGTTTTCATTCTCTTAATAGCGTTTTTCAATAAGTCCAATCCATTAATATTTTCATTGTGGATTGTACTTTTGGTATTATATCGAAGAACTTTTGCTTAACCCAAGATGAAAACTATTTTCTCCTGTGTTTTCTTCTAAAGGTTTTATTGTTTTTGGTTTTATATTTAAGTATATTATCTAACTTGTATATAGTGCTAGGTCTCCTTGATTGAGACCTTTCTTCTTTTTTAACAGTAATATTTAATGCTAAAACTCTCCCTCTAAACACTGTGTTAGCTACATTCCACAAATTTTGGTAAGTTGTGTTTTAGTTTTATTCGGTTTAAGTATTTTCTAATTTTACTTTTGACTTCCTCTTTGACATATATATTATCTAGAAGTATGTTGTTTAATCTCCAAATATTTGAGGAATTTCTAGATATTTCTCCATTGTTTATTTCTAGTACAACTTATATGATTTTAAGCCTTTTAAATTTTGTAACTTTTTTTATGTCTCACAACATGGTTTTTCTTGGTGAACGTTCCATGTGAACTTGAAATGAATGTGTATTCTGTTTTTCTTGGGTGGAGTTGTCGATTGGGTCAAGTTGGTTGACAGTCTTGTCCAGGGCTTCTATATTCTTAATAATTGTTTGTTTTGTCAATTATTGAGATTGGAGTGTTGAAGTCTCTAATTATAATTGTGAATAGTCTATTTTTCCTTTTAGTATTATCATTTTCACATAATTTTATTTTGAAGCACTTATATTAACTGCAAAGACATTTTAAATTGTTATTTCTACTTGATGAAATGTTCCCTTTATCATTATGTAATGTCTCTCCGTATCTGTTGTGATATTCCTTGTTCTGGGGTCTAGTTTGTGTGAGATTAATGTAGCCGCACCAGCTTTGATTAGAGTTTGTATGATATACATTTCTCCATTCTTTCACTTTTAATCTATCCATGTCTATTCTATTTTTTTGAGACATCTTTCATTAGATTTGAAGACAGTTATTTTCACTGTAACTTCAGCTCTATGATGGATTATAAAAATTTAATTTGTAGAGTGTTGGATTTTTTTATTGCTATAGAGGTGCTTGGAACACTCTACAGTTTTCTGAATTCTAAATAGAATAAATAAACTTTCAATTTTTACTAAGCTGTACCTTTTTTGGAAAGAGATTGGAATTGTGATGCTCCTCCAGGTGTGTAGATGCCTGCTATAGCTCTCTGGCAATATTCACACACACACACACACATAAACACACATGCACACACATACACACACACACTGACACTGTACATTGAGGGGGCTTATAAATCTCCCTGACACTTAGAAAGAAAAAAATACCAGGATGCATGCCATTTGGGAAAACCTTCCTTATTCACCAAAAGCCCTTGGGTCTTTTGTGGCAAGAACTGCTAGTTTCCCATTACAACTTTGTTTTTAGTAGGGGAACTCCAATTTTAATTTGGACACATCAGTAGGGATAAAAGACCACCTTTTCTTAACTTTTCTAGCAGTTATTCATGTGACGACATTATGAACAAAAAGATATAAGAATAATTATTATGTAGGTTTTCCTGAAATCCTGATTAAAGGGAACTGCCTCATCTGGGAGATGCACATTTATATCCTTCAACCTTCCTTTCTCCAGTGGAAATTATGGCAGGAACCCCAGCAGGCATCTTAGGTGATGAAGTGATTCTAAGGATGGAAGCCATGTTCTAAATAGCATTATGGAGCAAAACCAAAGGAGTCCTTCCCTCCCTTCTTCCCTTCTTCCCTTCCTTCCTTCCTTCCCTCCTTCCATCTTATACTTTACAAATACGTATTCATTTTTCTATGTGCCAGGGATTTTTGTAACTACTAAATAAGAGTGAATTTAAAAAAAAGAAAACCATTGACTGACTTCATGGACCTTTCCAAGGCTAGAGATAGGCAATAAACAAATAAAATATGTATTTACGTGGATGATAAGCATTATCAATAAAATAATCTGTCAAGTGTGTTAGAGAATACTAGCCTAGAGAGAGGTGGCCATAGAAGGCCCTACTTTCAAGTAAAATGGAGTAAACAAACACCTGAAGGTGGTGAGGAGAGGACATTTCTTGGTGAGAGTTGATGGAGGGATTAACAAGATAAGTGCTCTGAGGGGAAGTGCTTGCTTATTAGAAGATGGCGAGGCTTACCGTGTGGCTGCGGTGAGGGGGTAGAGAGGGTGGCTGGGAAGTGGGAGGAGTGACAGGGACTGGTTACAGCAGGTGCAAGAGGAAACTTTAGGGATTGATGGATATACTCACCATTCTGATTAAGATGGTAGTTTCATGGGTATACACATAGTCAAAATTTTAAATTGTATACTTTAATTATGTACAAATTATTTTGTGTCAGTTATGCTTCAATAAATTTTTTTTAAAGAATTCTTTTGTGTGTGTGTGTGTTTTTTAATTTATTTAATTTATTTATTTTATTTTTGGGTGCGTTGGGTTTTCGCTGCTGCGCGCGGGCTTTCTCTAGTTGCGGCGAGCGGGCTTGGTAGTTGTGGCTCACCGGCTCTAGAGCACAGGTTCAGTAGTTGTGGGGCACAGGCATAGTTGCTCTGCGGCATGTGGGATCTTCCCGGACCAGGGTTCGAACCCGTGTCCCCTGCATTGGCAGGTGGATTCTCAACCACTGTGCCACTAGGGAAGCCCCAATAATTTTTTTTTTTTTTAAAGAGAGAAAATAATAAGGATAAAACAAGGAAAATACAATATAAATTTACAAAATGGAAAAAAAAATATTCACTATGTACAGATCTGACAGAGGAATTTTGTCCTGGATACAGGCAGCCTCTGGCAGCTCTACAAATATTAAAGAATCACGTTTTAAAAATTGGCAGAAGATTTGAACAGGTACTTCAAAAAGAAGATGTATAAATGGTCAATAAACAACAAAAAGATATTCAATATCAAGAGTCAACAGGAAAATGCAAATTAAAATGACAGAACACTATGTGCCCTCTATAAAGGGTAAACTTAAAAAGCTGATCATTCCAATTTTTGATGAGAAATAGTCTCTATGTGTGCAGTTGACTGTTACAGAGAGATGCTCTGAATCAAATACTCTGATGGTGAGAATGAAAAATGAGAGGGCTAGGGAGGAAGCAAGGACAATGGTCTGAAAGCGTCATTGTGAATAAAGAAGGACCTGAGGCCAAGAAGTACTAGGGAGAAAAATTTGTATACTTAATAGTGTTGGAGGCCAAAGTGTTTTCAGGGAAGAGACAGATTTCTGTAGAGCAAGGAGGTAAAGGGAACATTCAGAAAATTGAGTGAGGGTCTGAGGAATTTGTCTGATGACTGGCTATAAGTTCCAGTGGGCTCATGGAAGTGTTTCTGGGATGGAGGAGAGATGAAAGGTGGATGCAAAAAGGAAGTGGACAGAGTCGTATAGAGCCAAGGAGTCCAGGGATGAAGCCATCCTGGAAGCCTTGTGTTCTTGTGGGACTGATAGAAAGAGGTGGGCAGTGCACAATGAGATTCACTCTGATTGTCTCCAGATTAGTAGTGAGGGTAAAGTTGTGAGTGTTGGGGAAGACTAAGGTGGAGAGTTTTGCCTGAATCTTGCAGCAGTGCCAGTGACCCTCATCTGTTACCTCTGGACTTTCATATGAAACATAAACTCTTTTGTTTAAACCTTTGTTATTTTGGACTTTTCTTTTATGTGCAACCAAACCAAACCGTACTTGATACCATTTGCTTTCTGTCATGCACTCTGAGGTTAGAAACCAGAATTTCATCTCCTATGCTATGTCATCAGATGTTGAGCTCTGGCAGTGAAACAAATTATCATAAGACAATTCATAGATTCAGAACAAATTTACCTTAGCTTAGTCCCAAGAGCTGAGAATTCCTTTCATAAAAAGACTTGGACATTTTTCAAAGAAAGTGGTAAATTTGAACCTTCATAAGATGACCCTGATACCACAAACCACTTGAGAAATTGTTTTGGCTTCTGTTGGGTTCAGGAATATCAATAGGAGATTCATTCTCTGGTATCTTTGAGACCAGTCATCCTGCTTTCATCATCAGTGTTCCTAGGAAAGAGAATTATTATGTCAAATAGGTAATTAAGCTGAAGCTTAGTTCCTGAGTTGTTATGTTCAGATAAAGCTGCTCCGCAGGGGTAACAAATGCACACACAGGATGGGAGGAGGAGAGCTCCCCAGCAGTGCTGGGCAGTTGATAGATGAAGGCAGTGGTCCTAGTGTCTCAGCGCATCTGCTGCCTCTCAACAGGGGTCATCCATCAGTGCATGACTGAAAGGGGCCAAGCACGGTCCTGCTCCATGTCCTTGCTTCCAGCTGCCTTGCTAAACATGGCAATCATTATCATGCCTGAGCGGCCAGCCCTCCCACATCCCAAGCTGGCCTGAATGCTTGATGGATGCTTTAATCTTGGCCCTGGTGAAGGGCAGCATACAGTTCAATTAAGATGTGGCCAAAAATCCCCCCTGAACAACACCTTGGAGGCAGTGAGTATAGAGGACTTATAATTAGATGACTTGACTTCAAATTCTAATTTATTCCTCTACTGATTTTGTGAGCCTGGATGAGTCACTTAGCTGTTAGGAGTCTCTGTTTCTTTTTTTTTTTTTTTCCCACGTGGCATGCAGGATCTTAGTTCCAGGGATCGTACCCATGCCCCCTGCAGTGGAAGAACAGAGTCTTAACCGCTGGACCGCCAGGGAAGTCCCAAGTCTCTGTTTCTTATAGTACAAATTACCTCGATTCACTTAATAGTTAATGAATGCCTACTAAGATCTAGAGATTGTGCTAGGAGGAAGAGGTCCAAGAAAGATGAGATGCATTTCCTGCCTTAAAGGAGCTCATGGATTAGTGAAGAAGACACAGTCTATAATAGATATTTTCTTCCTCATGGCTTGTCGAGGCTGTTCAACGAGCGGGTGTGTATAAAGGGACTTGAAAGCCTAAAATACTCAATAAACGTAAGCTGATGCCACAGCTCTTGAAGATAATGATTTTATAAATAATTAGGGGCACCTGAATACAGTACTCAACTTTTCCCTTTCTCTGTGTTCCCCAAAGTCAGGTAACATGAAAACAATTCAATGTAATTCCTTATGACCTCCTAAAGTCTTTGTGTCTTCAACAAATTGAATGGAGATAATAAAATCTATCTTGCAAATCTACTGTGTGTATCCAGTGAGTTAATTCATGGGAAAGTGCTTCATAAACTACACAGAGCTATAGAGATCAGGACTTTATAATAAAGTTGTTGCAGTTGTTATTCCTGGGATCATCATTTCTCGTGGTTGAGGAAGTGAGGAGAGCACAGGGGAGAGAGAAAAGAAGCTAGTTTGAATCTGTATCATGATGGCTCTGACATGAGCCTTCCTCCAGCTTACTACCACCTGGAGGAAGTGGGCATGAAGCAAAGAACCCAGAACCTTCCTTGAAGAATATAGAAGCTGCTTGTTTATCTACAGGAAAAAGGGAGCCCTGACCGGAAAGAAGAATCAGGGCTCTCAATGACACAATTGTCTTCTTTTAGTTTTCCTTTTTTCTTGTCCATTCCTGCTTAACCTAGACTTCTGAAATGATTATCTTTATCAGGCAATACGCAAGGAACATATTGTGGTCTCCTTGGTGTGGCCCTCAAATGGCTTCAAAATTCAATCCAATTCCACTACAGTTTTATACAGTTTTAAAACCTATTAGATACTCACCTCCATTCACCCCAAGTGTTTTATATGTGTGCAGAATGGCAGGAAAGAGATGGCTTCAGTTATGTGAGGGACCCTTAGTGGAAAAAAAAAAAAAACCATCAGGCTTGTTGTGTGTAGCCCTCAAGGTCTGGAAAGGAATCAATGAGTAAAAGTTTAGTGAGACGAGACCAGATCGATACTGGAGTACTGTGGGCTACAAAGTACTAGGACTACAAAGATAAAGCAACTTATTCTCAGTTCTCAAGGAACTCGGAATAAAGTAGGAGAGATAAACATGTAAACAAATACATAGATAATAATATGATGATTACAACTCTACAATGCTATGTAAAGTTCCTCTGCACATCTCACTAAAAATAATAATAATATGAAATAACACTGAAACTACCTTCAAAACACTACAGGCATTCTGGATTTCCAGGAGCCAACTCTTTTCACCATCTCCATTGCTACCAACTCTGGTCGAAGACACTATAATAGTATCTCCTGGATTTTTGAAGTATTGGGATTGGCCAAAAAGGTCGTTCTGTTTTTCCATAAGATGGAACATCTTATCGGATGTTTATTTACAGGAAAAAACCAATAGCTAACTGATTTCCAAAGTCTTACCCAAACAGTCTGTTCTCTACAAAGCAGCTGAAGGGATCCTGTTAAAACATAAGGGAGGAATTTCAAATTTAGCTATGGTGGAGGATCCAATATAGATCAAAACCTCTTGCTGGGTAAAATATATGAAATAACTATTTTCTGATGTCACTCCTTTGCTCAAAATCCTGAAATTGGTTTCACACTAATTTCAATTAGTGTGAAAGTAAAAGTTCTTACAAGGGTCCATGAGGTTTTGCAGATTTTGACCCCTTCTTATTTCTCCATCCCCTCTTTTTATGTTCTACGTTTTACTCTCTCTGACCAGCCACACCGTCCTCTTGGCTATTCTTCAAACGTTAAAAGTACTTTCCACCTTGGGAAATTTGCAGTTCCTATTTCTTTGGCACAGAATGCTCTTCCAAAATATATCCACCTCAGGTGTTTGTTCTCAGTGAAGTATTTCCTGATTTCTTATTTTAAATTGATTGTTCCATCTACTGGCACCCCATACGTCTACTGGCATCCCATACATTATTTCTACTTTATTTTTCTCTATGGGGCTTGTAGTAACATCACATTCTGTATAATTTGTTTATGGACCTCACTTTTGGATTTTCCCTACTAGAATGTAGGTCCCATGAGAGCAAGAAATAGCTCTACTTTTATCACATAGAACAGTTCCTGGCAAATAGAAGGTGCTTGTCTTATTTATTTATGTATAAATAAATGATGTATTTCACTTTAGCAAAATCAGTTTCTCCCTAGTGGTAAGTATGATTCATTTATACTTACCATTCCCCGAGGGAACCAACACAGATTTCAGAATATATATGCTTTAATATTTAGCATTTCTACTCAAATGTCACCTCCAAAAGGAGGTCTTCCCTTAATGTCACGTCTAAAATACCAACCTCATCACTCTTTGTTCCTTTACCTGCTTTAACTTTGTTCACAGCACTTATAATTACTTTATATTTTGTCACATGTTGGCTTACTTATTTATATTCTGTCTTCTGTACTAGAGCGTCATATTTACGAAGATAGGAAACATGTCTATTTTGCTCATTGTTACCCCAGTACTGGTATTCATGTCTTGCACCATTTAGGAAAAAAAAAAAAGCTAAATGAATGCATTTGTTTTTAAAGTGATCACTAAAAGAAAGAGCTTTTAAATTAATAGCAGAGTAATGAAGTGATGGCATGAAATTTTCCATGAATCATATTTATAAAAACTGTTTAAAGAAAAAACTAGTTAATAACACCAGAAAGGATCCAAAACCTCTGGAAGTCTCTGGGGAGTTTAATTTTGGAAAAATGCAAATGGAAAAGGTAAATATTGTGAGCTGGTGGCTTTCTGACATGAGAGAATTGTCCAACCACTCTGATCACAGCTTCGGAAATATAGCTTAATTGGTTAGAATGTCAGAGATAAAATTTTAGGGCTATAAAAAAGCAACTGGAAATTTAAAGGGAATCCTTGCAGAGAGAGAACAACAGAAGGAATAAGAACCAAAATCTGACTATAAATGCCCCCTGAATCCCTTGATGTTAGTTAAATTATGATTGTATGGAACATATCCCAGGGAATCAATACAAATGCAGACAAAAACCAAGGAGAAATCTAATCTACAATGATAGGGCTATATGGAGGTCTAACCTATGAATTATCTGGGTTTTCTTTTAATTGAGTGCATTCCCCAACTCTGAACAGCTCAGGTGAAATTTCACAAGTTTGAAGTTTCAAAAACTGAAGTTTCACAAGTTTGAAGTGTCAGAGGACAAAGTCCTAAACCTGCAGAAGAGCTGAAAATTATGAGGGATTCCCTACAAGCAAGAAATGAAAAAGAAGGTGAGCCTCATCTCTGCCCAGACCTTTAGAGGAATGCCAAATTATGCATTATTTCCTTTTTTTCAGGACATGTTTTGCTATTTCCTACTTTTGGTGCTTTGCTCAAGCCATCTATTCCTTCACAAAAATACATCTATTTTTTAACATCTTTATTGGAGTATAATTGCTTTACAATGTTTTGCTAGTTGCTGCTGTATAACAACTTGAATCAGCTATATGTATACATATATCCCAATATCTCCTCCCTCTTACATCTCCCTCCCACCCTCCCTATCCCATCTCTTTAGGTGGTCACAAAGCATTAAGCTGATCTCCCTGTGCTATGCGGTTGCTTCCCGCTAGCTATCTATTTTACATTTGGTAGTGTAGGTAAGTCCATGCCACTCTCTCACTTCATCCCAGCTTAAACTTCCCCCTCCCCATGTCCTCAAGTCCATTCTCTAAGTCTGCGTCTTTATTCCTGTCCTGCACCTAGGTTCTTCAGAACAATTTTTATTTATTTATTTTTTAGATTCCGTATATATGTGTTAGCATACAGTATTTGTTTTTCTCCTTCTGACTTACTTCACTCTGTATGACAGTCTCTAGGTCCAACCACCTCACTGCAAATAACTCAATTTCATTTCTTTTTATGGCTGAATAATATTACATTGTATATATGCGCCACATCTTCTTTATCCATTCATCTGTTGATGGACACTTAGGTTGCTTCCATGTCCTGGTTATTGTAAATAGTGCTGCAATTAACATTGTGATACATGACTCTTTTTGAATTATGGTTTTCTCAGGGTATATGCCCAGTAGTGGGTTTGCTGGGTCATATGGTAGTTCTATTTTTAGTACTTTAAGGAACCACCATACTGTCCTCTGTAGTGGTTGTATCAATTTTCATTCCCACCAACAGTGCAAGAGGGTTCCCTTTTCTCCACACTCTCCCCAGCAATTATTGTTTGTAGATTTTTTGATGATGGCCATTCTGACTGGTGTGAGGTGATACCTCATTGTAGTTTTGATTTGCATTTCTCTAATGATCAGTGATGTTGAGCATCCTTTCTTGTGTCTGTTGGAAATCTGTATATCTTCTTTGGTGAAATGTCTATTTAGGTCTTCTGCCCATTTTTGGATTGGGTTGTTTGGTTTTTTGATATTCAGCTGCATAAGCTGCTTGTATATTTTGGAGATTAATCCTGTGTCAGTTGCTTTGTTTGTAAATATTTTCTCCCATTCTGAGGGTTCTCTTTTCGTCTTGTTTATGGTTTCCTTTGCCGTGTAAAAACTTTTAAGTTTCATTAGGTCCCATTTGTTTATTTTTGCTTTTATTTCCATTTCTCTAGGAGGTGGGCCAAAAAGGATTTTGCTGTGATTTATGTCATAGAATGTTCTGCCTGTGTTTTCCTCTAAGAGTTTTATAGTGTCTGGTCTTCCATTTAGGTCTTTAATCCATTTTGAGTTTATTTTTGTGTATGGTGATAGGGATTGTTCTAATTTCATTCTTTTACATATAGCTGCCCACTTTTACCAGCACCACTTATTGAAGAGGCTGTCCTTTCTCCATGGTATATTCTTGACTCCTTTATCAAAGATAAGTTGACCATATGTGCATGGGTTTATCTCTGGGCTTTCTATCCTGTTTCATTGATCTATATTTCTGTTTTTGTGCTAGTACCATACTGTCTTCATTACAGTAGCTTTGTAGTATAGTCTGAAGTCATGGAGCCTGATTCCTCCAGCTCTCTTTTCCTTTCTGAAGATTGCTTTGGCTATTCAGGGTCTTTTGTGTTTCCATATAAATTGTAAAATTTTTTGTTCTAGTTCTGTGAAAAATGCCATTGGTAGTTTGATAAGGATTGCACTGAATCTGTAGATTGCTTTGGGTAGTATAGTCATTTTCACAATGTTGATTCTTCCAATCCTAGAACATGGTATATCTCTCCATCTGTTTGTATCATCTTTAATTTCTTTCATCAGTGTCTTATAGTTTTCTGCATACAGGTCTTTTGTCTCCTTAGGTAGGTTTATTCCCAGGTATTTTATTCTTTTGGTTGCAATGTTAAATGGGAGTGTTTCCTTAATTTCTCTTTCAGATTTTTCATCATTACTGTATAGGAATGCAAGAGATTTCTGTGCATTAATTTTGTATCCTGCTACTTTACCAAATACACTGATTAGCTCTAGTAGTTTTCTGGTAGCACCTTTAGGATTCTCTATGTATAGTATCGTGTCATCTGCAAACAGTGAGTTTTACTTCTTCTTTTCCAAATTGGATTCCTTTTATTTCTTTTTCTTCTCTGATTGCTGTGGCTAAAACTTCCAAAACTGTGTTGAATAATAGTGATGAGAGTGGGCAAACTTGTCTTGTTCCTGATCTCACTGGAAATGGTTTCAGTTTTTCACCATTGAGAACAATGTTGGCTGTGGATTTGTCATATATGGCCTTTATCATGTTGAGGTAAGTTCCCTCTATGACTACTTTCTGGAGGGTTTTTATCATAAATGGGTGTTAGATTTTGTCGAAAGTTTTTTCTGCATCTATTGAGATGATCATATGGTTTTTATCCTTCAATATGTTAATATGGTGTATCGTATTGATTGATTTGCGTATATTGAATAATCCTTGCATTCCTGGGATAACCCCCACTTGATCATGGTGTATGATCCGTTTAATGTGCTGTTGGATTCTGTTTGCTAGTATTTTGTTGAGGAGTTTTGCATCTATGTTCATCAGTGATATTGGCCTGTAGTTTTCTTATTTTGTGACATCTTTGTCTGGTTTTGGTATCAGGGTGATAGTGGACTCATAGAATGAGTTTGGGAGTGTTCCTCCCTTGCTATATGTTGATAGAGTTTGAGAAGGATAGGTGTTAGCTCTTCTCTAAATGTTTGATAGAATTCGCCTGTGAAGCGATCTGGTCCTGGGCTTTTGTTTGTTGGAAGATTTTTAATCACAGTTTCAATTTCAGTGCTTGTGATTGGTCTGTTTATATTTTCTACTTCTTCCTGGTTCAGTCTCCGAAGGTTGTGCTTTCCTAAGAATTTGTCCATTTCTTCCATGTTGTCAATTTTGTAGGCATATAGTTGCTTATACTAATCTCTCATGATCGTTTGCATTTCTGCAGTGTCAGTTGTTACTTCTCCTTTTTCATTTCTAATTCTATTGATTTGAGTCTTCTCCCTTTTTTTTTTTTTGATGAGTCTGGCTAATGGTGTATCAATTTTGTTTATCATCTCAAAGAACCAGCTTTTAGTTTTATTGATCTTTGCCATTGCTTCCTTCATTTCTTTTTCATTTATTTCTATCTGATCTTTATGATTTCTTTCCTCCTGCTAACTTTGGGGTTTTTTTGTTCTTCTTTCTCTAATTGCTTTAGGTGTAAGGTCAGGTTGTTTATTTGAGATGTTTCTTGTTTCTTGAGGTAGGATTGTATTGCTATAAACTTCCCTCTTAGGACTGCTTTTACTGCATCCCATAGGTTTTGGGTTGTCTTGTTTTCATTGTCATTTGTTTCTAGGTATTTTTTGATTTCCTCTTTGATTTCTTCAGTAACCTCTTGGTTATTTCATACTGTATTGTTTAGCCTCCATGTGTTTGTATTTTTTACAGTTTTTTTCCTGTAATTGATATCTAGTCTCGTAGCATTGTGGTCACAAAAGATACTTGATACTATTTCAATTTTCTTAAATTTACCAAGGCTTGATTTGTGAGCCAAGATATGATCTATCCTGGAGAATGTTCCATGAGCACTTGAGAAGAAAGTGTAATCTGTTGTTTTTGGATGGAATGTCTGATAAATATCAATTAAGCCCATCTTGTTTAATGTATCATTTAAAGCTTGTGTTTCCTTATTTATTTTCATTTTGGATGATCTGTCCATTGCTGAAAGTGAGGTGTTAAAATCCTTTAGTATTATTGTGTTACTGTCATTTTCCCCTTTTATGGATGTTAGCATTTGCCTTATGTATTGAGGTGTTCCTATGTTGGGTGCATAAATATTTACAATTGTTATATCTTCTTCTTGGATTGATCCCTTGATCATTATGTAGTGTACTTCCTTGTCTCTTGTAATAGTCTTTATTTTAAAATGTATTTTGTCTGATATGACAATTGCTACTCCATCTTTCTTTTGATTTCCATTTGTGTGGAATATCTTTTTACATCCCCTCACTTTCAGTCTGTATGTGTCCTTAGGTCTGAGGTGGGTCTCTTGTAGACAACATATATACAAGTCTTGTTTTTGTATCCATTCAGCCAGTCTATGTCTTTTGGTTGGAGCATTTAATCCATTTACATTTAAGGTAATTATTGATATGTATGTTCCTATTACCATTTTCTTAATTGTTTTGGACTTGTTATTGTAGGTCTTTTCCTTGTGTTTCCTGTCTATAGAAGTTCCTTTAGCATTTATTGTAAAGCTGGTTTGATGGTGCTGAATTCTCTTAGCTTTTGCTTGTCTGTAAAGGTTTTAATTTCTCCTTTGAATCTGAATGAGATCTTTGCGGGTAGAGTAATCTTGGTTGTAGGTTTTTCCCTTTCATCACTTTAAATATGTCCTGCCACTCCCTTCTGGCTTGCAGAGTTTCTGCTGAATGATCAGATGTTAACCTTAGGGGGATTCCCTTGTATGTTATTTGTTGCTTTTCCCTTGCTGCTTTTAATATTTTTTCTTTGTATTTAATTTTTGATAGTTTGATTAATATGTGTCTTGGCATGTTTCTCCTTGGATTTATCCTTTATGGGACTCTCTGCACTTCCTGGAATTGACTATTTCCTTTCCCATATTAGGGAAGTTTTCAGCTATAATCTCTTCAAATATTTTCTCAGTCCCTTTCTTTTTCTCTTCTTCTTCTGGGACCCCTATAGTTCAAATGTTGGTGTGTTTAATGTTGTCCCAGAGGTCTCTGAGACTGTCCTCAATTCTTTTCATTCTTTTTTCTTTATTCCACTCTGTGGTAGTTATTTCCACTATCTTGTCTTCCAAGTCACTTATCCGTTCTTCTGCCTCTGTTATTCTGCTATTGATTCCTTCTAGAGAATTTTTAATTTCATTTATTTTGTTGTTCATCATTGTTTGTTTGCTCTTTAGTTCTTGTAGGTCCTTGTTAAACGTTTTTTGTATTTTCTCCATTCTATTTCCCAGATTTTGGATCATCTTTACTATCATTACTCTGAATTCTTTTTCAGGTAGACTGTCTATTTCCTCTTCATTTGTTTGGTGTGGTGTGTTTTTACCTTGCTCCTTCATCTGCTGTGTATTTCTCTGTCTTTAATTTTGCTTAAGTTACTGTGTTTGGGGTCTCCTTTTGCAGGCTGCAGGTTCATATTTCCAGTTGTTTTTGGTGTCTGACCCCAGTGGGTAAGGTTGGTTCAGTGGGTTGTGTAGGCTTCCTGGTGGAGGAGACTGGTGCCTGTGTTCTGGTGGATGAGGCTGGATCTTATCTTTCTGGTGGGCAGGACTATGTCTGGTAGTGTGTTTTGGGGTGTCTGTGAACTTATTATTATTTTAGGCAACCTCTCTGCTAGTGGGTGGGGTTGGGTTCCTGTCTGGCTAGTTGTTTGGCATGGGGTGTCCAGCACTGTAGCTTGCTGGTCGTTGATTGGAGCCAGGTCTCAGCATTGTGATGGAGATCTCTGGGAGAGCATTCGCCATTTGATATTACATGGGGCTGGGAGGTCTTTGGTGGACTAATGTCCTGAACTCAGCTCTTCCACCTCAGAGGCACAGGCCTGACACCTGGCTGGAGCAACAAGCCCCTGTCAGCCACATGGCTCAGAAGAAAAGGGAGAAAGGAAAGAAAGAAAGAAGAACAAAAGAAAGAAAGAAGGAAAGAAAGAAGAAAGAAAGAAGGAAAGAAAGAAAGAAGGAAAGAAAGAAAGAAAGGAAGGAAGGAAGGAAGGGAGGGAGGGAGGGAGGGAGGAAAAGAAAAGAAAAGAAATAAAGTTATTAAAATAAAAATAGAAAAAATTATTAAAAATAAAAAAGTAATAAAAAAAAAAGAAGAGAGCAACCAAACCAAAAAACAAATCCACCAATGATAACAACTGCTAAAAACTATACTAAAAAATAAAAAAAAAGACAGACAGAACCCTAGGACAAATGGCACAAGCAAAGCTATACAAACAAAATCACACAAAGAAGCATAAACATACACACTCACAAAAAGAGAAAAAGGAAAAAAAAAAAAAAATATATATATATATACACAAAGGAAGAGAGCAACCAAATCAATAAACAAATCTACCAATGATGTTAAGTTCTAAATACTAAACTAAGATAAACATAAAAACAGAAACAAATTAGATGCAGAAAGCAAACCCCAAGTCTACAGTTGCTCCCAAAGTCCACTGCCTCAATTTTGGGATGATTCGTTGTCTATTCAGATATTTCACAGATGCAGGGTACATCAAGTCGATTGTGGAGATTTAATCCACTGCTCCTGAGGCTGCTGGGAGAGATTTCCCTTTCTCTTCTTTGTTCTCACAGTTCCTGGGGTTCAGCTTTGGATTTGGCCCTGCCTCTGCTTGTAGGTCACCTGAGGACGTCTGTTCCCCACCCAGAAAGGACAAGGTTAAAGTATCCACTGATTAAGGGGTCTGGCTCACTAAGTCCAGGGGGAGAGAGGGGTACGGTATGCAGGGCGACAGCGTGATGTTGCACCAGCCTGAGGTGTGCCATGTGCTCTCCCGGGGAAGTTGTCCCTGGATCACAGGACCCTGGCAGTGGCAGGATGCACAGGCTCCCGGGAGGGGCGGTGTGGAGAGTGACCTGTGCTCGCACACAGGCTTCTTGGTGGCGGCAGCAGTAGCTTTAGCATTCCATGCTCGTCTCTGGTGTCCGCAAGGATAGCCACAGCTTGCACCCGTCTCTGGAGCCCGATTAGGCGGTGCTCTGAATCCCCCCTCCTTGCACACCCTGCAATAATGGTCTCTTGCCTCTTAGATACTTGCAGACTTTTTCCCAGACTCCCTCCTGGCTAACTGTGGTGCACTAGCTCCCTTTAGGCTGTGTTCATGTAGCCAACTCCTGTCCTCTCCCTGGGATCTGATCTCTGAAGCCCGAGCCTCAGCTCCCAGCCCCCAGCTGCCCCAGTGGATCAAAAATACATCTTTTATACCTATCTTCTGAAATCTTATACATTTTAAAAATCTCCTCTAAATTGTGAGCTACATGAAGGTAGGGACTGTATCTATTATGTTCACTGTTGATGCTCTAGCTCTTCTCAGAAGCCTTACACATGATGATGATGAGGAGGAGGAGGAGGAGGAGGATGGCAATGACAGTATATGCTCAATACATATTTGTTGAATAAATGATGTATTGAGAGACTATTCATAATGGCCCTCTTACAGTGGGATTATGGTGGAGACTGTTTATAAACCTCAGTACCAGAGACCCATAATGAGGGGAATGTAGCCAAAATGGTATAAGAACACTGGTTTCAAATAAAGAGTACATTGGAGCAGGTGTGCCTGGAGCAACTACTCAGCCATGTGTGGATGGGATGGGGACCTTGAGTAACTCTTCAGTGACGTACTGGGTTTAAGAAAATAATGCATGAGAGTGTAGAGGTTAAGACCCATTCATGTAAGAGGGAGTAAGACCTGGAGGTCTGCAGAGCAGTGACTGTGATATCAAAAAACCTGGTATGCCACAATCAACTGTCATGTGTTCTACAAGTAGTTTGTCATTTATAATAGTACAGACTATATGGATGAGAATGATGCATTTTGGATTTTTTTAAAGTAAAGTGGACTCAAGGTTAATTCAGTAACAAAGCTGCTCTCCGTCGATTGCCTTCTGATGTATTTTCTTAAATGGGTCAGAAGCGTTGGGGTTACTGTTGATGCATACTTTGGGTCTACGTGGACTCTGGAGTGTATAGCACAGGAAAATACATTTTGTCCTGTGGTTTGAAACAGAATATCGGTAGAGAAGTGCTGCTCTGGATTCTAGGTGAGTGTTTGAGAAGAGTGGAAGGCCTGAACTTGGGGTCCCTCAAGGTGACAATGAAGTCGAGATTTCAGGGCTGATACAGCTTACACTGATGTTGCAATAACCAGTGTGTTCTCCAACTGACCCCAGCTGTCTCATAGTGAGTGGCAATTCCTAAGGAGGCAAAGATGAACTAGAAGTAAATCCTGTCCCTGAAAGAATTTGAAATATTTCAGAGAATCTATACCTCTTCTTCAGGCTTGACTTTCATGCCCCTTCCTCAAAGAGTGACTCCCTGAAGGACTTTATGTAGTACTTCTTCCTTATTTCCCCTTCCACTCTCTTCCCCACCATTTGTATTTTGTATAAGGATAGATCTTGATACTTGTTTATCTAACACGCTCCCTGTCCTGAAAGCTCTAGAAGAGCAGGAACCCCTTCTCTTTGTTCACAAGGTATAAACTGGACTTGATACAGTTCCCAGCACAAATTATTATTATTATATCTGCAAATATTTACTGAACAAATGGAGGTAAAGATAAATGAATAAAGAGCGAGCAAGTAAATAAACATCTATCTTTTGTAAACCTCAAGAAAAGCTCTGTTTGGAGGGGAGAGGTTACTTTCAAAAGCTGTTCTTAGAGGTCCAGGGCAAGTGTTGAGAAGTCTTTTCTGATCAGTATGCATTTGTCCGGCAGCACCAGCTGTGACTAATTCACTCTTGTTTCCCAGGGATTGACTTCAGAGCTTCTGTAATGAATGGCTACAGTGACTTTAATGACAGCACTGCCTGGACACGATGAATGTCCAGCAGGAAGCTCTCAAACACAGCAAGGGGCAAATACTAGATGGCCAATCATTCAAAGCACAGAAGCACTTTGCATCAGTCTCACCACAAACTGCCCATTATTTAGACTGAAACCATCATCAATGTCCTACAAATGCCAAAGGACACGCTAATAACAGGATTCCTGATTCTAGGGTATTTACGTGTATACCAGGTGACTTGGGAATAGAGGTGATGTGTGGTTAGTGACCATGGGGTCAAGGGAGAGGTCCTTGGCTGGAGAAAGGTCAACTTACCAACATATGACTTTGGAAGTTCACTTGTCTACCTTAAATGTCAGTTTGCTCATCTATCCAATGGTGTATACATGCTTTTCCAACAAACAGTGAAGGATAAAATGAAGACACACTCCAACTGTTGGTGTTAATACGTATGTACACATGCAAGTGCGTGGATACAGACATACTTTGTTTACTTGTTTTTTTAAATAATATTTAAGTATTCTTCTATTTTTAATTAAATGTTCAAAAATTATTTGACATACAAGAGGATATAAAACGATTTAAGAAGATGTACAATAGAATTTTGTATATATATTTTAGAAAATTGGCATATATTGGCAGTCTAATTGGGAATTCTTTAAGGAGACATGCTTGTTGATTAATAGTTTTTGGTCTACTTTTGCACCCGGATTCTAAGGTTGATAAATGAACTCCTCTGGTCTAATTTATTGCTGGGAATCACAGATCCATTGTGAAATGCAGCTCAGAGTCTTCAGCACCAAATGGGTACCACACACTTCACTGGGTGCTCTCAGAGACTTGGAGACAAGTCCGAAAGAGTCCTTGCTATCTAGTAAATGGAACAGAATCCATTATTTTCCTGTGTCCTCAGCCTCCCGGTATTAAAAAAGACCCTCTCCCCAGTTTCTTCATATATTTTATGATAACATTTTGCTCCTATATAAGGATTCCAGCTGCTTTGAACAAGAAAGTGAGGAAGAAGGGCTTGAAGAAATACTATTTCTATGGACTGAATGTTTGTGTCCCCCCAAAATTCATATCTTGAAACCTAATCCTCAATAAGGTGGGCCCTTTTAGAGGTGATTAGGCCATGAGGGTGGAGTCCTCATGAATGAGATTAGTGCCCTTACAAAAGAGACAGAGAGATCCCTCACCCCTTCTTCTGTGTGAGGACACAGTGAGACCAAAGAGAGACCTCACGAAGCATTGAATCTGCAAGTGCCTTAATCTTGGACTTCTTAGCCTCCAGAACTGTGAGAAACACACTTCTGTTGTTTATAAGCCATCCAGACTATGGTATTTTGTTAGAGCAGACTGAACAGACAAAGAAAAGTAATTTTAGCCTTAGCATAAACAAGTTAGAAAAGATCTAGAAAGTGGTAATGAGAAGCAGAATGAACATTTCATTTGTAGGAGTATTTTAAAACGTTGCAAAAGTAATCTCTGCAAATGAATCTACCTCAACACTTAGGCTGGGAAAGTGGGACAGGGAAGGTGCACCAGCATGTGCACAGGAGAAGGGTTAGGAAGATCATTTATAGCCAGATTTCTGTCCCTCTGTCCTGAGCCTGACTGGCATGGATACAGCCTTGTTCCACAAGCTGGCAATAGGTATGGAACAAACCACTATCAATGCAGAGAGCTTTTATGCATTCACATTTAACTTTCTGGAACCTCTCGGTGTATTGGGGTTTTTAAATGTATTCGTGCCTCTGCTGAAATATCATCTTTATAATGACTTTCCTGACCAATCTATTTAAAATAACACCCCCCCCCCCAATCAATCTCTGTCTTTTTCATCCTCTATATGTTTCATCTTAGGACTTATTCTCACCTGACAAATGTGTCTATGCTTTTCTTCACTGCACCATTCCTAGCATCTATAAAAGCACTTCCCAGGCATTTTTGTGCCTAAAATGGAACTAAAATGTCCACTTTTTTGTCATTGGGCCTAAATTTTCTTAAAGTTCTGTCTTAGACTCATTCTGAACTCTATTTTCTTTGTCAAAGTTTGAGTTATTTTCTGAAAGTCTCTAAAATGATATCTCTTCTGCAGGTGTATTGTAAACTGACTAGTACTCTCCACTATCCAATAGACAGCAGAAGAGTAACAGGCCATTTTCTGAGGCCAGCTCAGAACCCTGGCATTACCCACACAGTGACTACTCTAACTAAAACCCCCCACAGAATAGCTAAGTGATGCTTTTCTGACAATTATTTTTCAAGAAATATTTTATATTTTTATTTTTCTTTTTGCAATCTGATCTAATTAAGCAGATGGAAATGGGGGGTGGGGAATCACATTTAATTTTGTTTAAGATTACAGTTAAATTTGCAAGTAAGACCTGAACACTAGCAAAAATGCACAGAAACATGCAAATGAGATACCCAAAGGCTGGTGCTCATAATAAATCAATTAACAGGTTTTGAAACTTGTCAACCTGAAGTATTCAGGTGAAGTGAAGAAACACATCTTGAAAGCTGCAGAAATGGGCAAATTGGGTGAGGCCATGTCAGACTCCCCTGCTCAAGCTGAGAAGCCTATTTTGTAGCCTAGAAAAATAAAAAAGGCACAATGCAGACAAAAATAAATGGTATGATTTTGGATTCAGCAGCTGCTTTTGAAAATGATGAATGATTTGTAAAAAAATAAAATTAAAAAATTAATCAAAAATCTCAACAAATACTGAAGAAAATATCTTTTGGGCAACATTCTCTACCGTAATAAAATATATTGCCAGAAAACAACAGGAAGCTACATTTGGAAATAGACAAAACAACAAAAAAACACTTGAAAATAATTTCTTGCTACATAAAAAACAATACTCTACTGGAAAATACAAATATTTACAAGTAATTAGAAATAAGTGACCTGAGACTTCCCTGGTGGCGCAGTGGTTAAGAACCTGCCTGCCAATGCAGGGGACATGGGTTTGAGTCCTGGTCCAGGAAGATCCCACATGCCGCGGAGCAACTAAGCCCACGCGCCACAACTACTGAGCCTGCGCTCTAGAGCCCGTGAGCCACAACTACTGAGCCCATGTGCCCCGGTCCTCTCCTGCCTCAGGGCTTTGGTACAACTTTTCCCTCTTTCTGAAACATTCTACTTGCTTCTCCTCATAGTTAACACCGCCTCATCCTTCAACAGCACTTCCTCAGAGAGGTTTACCTTGAAGTTTAAAATTAGATTAGGGTCCCCTGCCATAGGGACCCAGGGCGTAAGAGCAGGTGTATCAGACAGCTCCTATTTATGTGCCAACACAGATCCTCTGGCCTCACTTCTCTCCAGGGCCCTTGACCACTTGTTCCGAATCCTGCACCTCTGTGGCCACAAGCTCCGCATGCACTTGCAGCTCTCATACTTGGTGGCTTCCAAGCCGCCAGTGCAGCGGCAGCCTAATTTCATGGGCTGACCTGGCCCACCGCCTACCATTGGAGCCCGGGGTGTCTGGGTCCATGACAGGACCCAAGTAAGCCTCACCCAGAGGGTGACTCCTTGGGCTTCTCCAGAAGTTCCTGAAAAGGCCGGATGATAATCCAGAAGTTCAAGGGCATCAACTCCTATGGGATGAAAGTTGGCCGGTAGGAAGCAGGAGGGAACAATATTAAAAACTCCCTCCCCAGCTCCTCCATTCCCCCAAGGCAAGACTGTTGCAATGAACTGTAGCCTCTTACTCTCTGAATTTGTGTTGAGAAAACAGCAAGCAGCTTATCAGGAAGCGGTACACAGCTCCTCTGTTTTTTAAACAATCAGGCCAAAACAGCGGGTGTTTAGTAGGCGCTAAGTGCTCAATTTTGTTGCATTTAGAAACCACCTGGATACTGGAACCCATAGTTTAGAAGGCCACTCTCTGGTCCCACTCTAGCCACACCCCAACTCACGAGGGTGACGACTTCAGTGACAAGGGATTTTCTCACCTGGATCCTTAGCAGAGAGACCCTCTGTAGGCACCCTAGGTTGACATTTCCCACAGCTGACACTCTCTTCCCCTGGCTTTATTTTTTTCCTATTTCTTAAACTGTATTTACATATAGATTAATTATATATTTGCCTATGTTTACTCCCAGATTTTAAACTCCAGGAGTTCATGACCTTTTTCCTCCTTTGTACATTATGTATTATACATGTAATATTTCATTTAATTCTCCAAACAAATTTGTAAAGAATGCACAACTTTCACCTCTATTTTACAAATGAGGAAACTGGAGCACAGAGGAGTCCAAAAATTTAGCATCAAGTTCACATAGCTAGGCAATAATACACTGAAGGCAATAACCACTGCTGGCTACAAGAGTAGCATCGCAAGAGGTCATTTAAGCCATTGGAGAGGATAAGGTCACTGGGAAGGTACATTAGGGGGAACCCACTAGTCCTAGGATTAAACCTGGGAAACACCAACCTTACAGAGGTGAGCCCAGATCAGGTGGCTGCAGAGGTGACTGAGTGGGTTTCCCCTTCAGTGACTGAAAACAGAACCAGAAGTTTTGACCCTCTTAGCTTTCCCTGGGCTAAGGCTGAGTGTCCTCATTGTGATATCCATGGATGACATGAGGCTCTGCTTTCAAAACGGGGCCAAGGAGGGCACAGAGTCACTGGCAGTGGAAGTTGATGGCCTCCTCTCCAGTCAACTTGGCCTAAACTGCAACCAGGTCCATGCACATGTTGCAAGGGTCCCTCCCTCTATGGATTTCCAAGGATGAATAAATAAATCACACAGAGTTGATTTTCATAATCTGTGTGCACTTATGTATTCGTTCTCTAGGGCTAACATAACAAAGTACCACAAAATGAGTGATCTAAACAACATGACATTGTTGTTTAACAGTTCTGGAGGCTAGAAGTCCAAGATCAAGTTGTCTGCAGAGGCATGGTCCCTCTAAGGGTTTTGTTCCAGGGATCTCGCTCAGCTTCTGGTAGTTCCTTGGCTTGTAGCAGCATAACTCTAATTTTCATTCGGTGTTCTTTCTTTGCACGGTTTTATCTCCAAATTTCCCTTTTGTAAGGACATCAGCCAGATTGTTTTAGGGGCCCACGCTACTCTAGTATGACCTCATCTTAACCAAGTATATCTACAATGACCTTATCTCCAAATGAGGTCACATTCCGAGGTATTGGTGGTTAGGACTTCCAGATGAATTTTAGAAGGACACACTTCAACCCATAACAACAGATATATTTTTCCTCGCATGTCTAAAGGGTCATTCTTATTTAGGCATCCCTTCCTTTCTTTCGATCACTGATGTCAGCATTGGGAGCCATGTAACATAACAGCTAAGAAGATGGGCTCTGGTTCCAGACTGCCTGGGTTCAAAACCAAGCTCCACCACTTATCAGCTGTGCAATTTTAGGCAAGCTGCTTTCCCTTTCTATCCTCAACTTCCTCATTTACAAACTTGGAATGATAACTTCACTGGGTTATTGTGAGGAATAATGCATGAAGCATTAAAGCACCTGGCACATAGCTCTGGATAAATTTTCTCTTATTACTATAAATCCACCGCCTTGCTTTCTGGTGGGGTTTTAATTTACAAGCATGTTTCCATATCTAACAATATTTTATCAACACATAATCCTCTGAGTTAGACCAGGATTTTAAATTCTCATTTCCAAATGCATGAAGGTACAGAGGCGCAGGAAAACAAAGCTCCTTGTTCGAGAAAATCAAGTAGACAATGGCAGCACAATTCTAGACCCCAGGTGATATGATTGCCAAACATGTTGTCTTTAACTGACACCAGTCTGCATGGTTAAGCAGATTAAATTTAATTATTAAGACAAATATCATATGATATCATTTATATATGGAATCTACAAAAAGGGTACAAATGAACTTATTTACAAAACAGAAGTAGAGACACAGATGTAGAATACAAACTTATGGTTACCAGGGGGTAAGGGCGGGCAGGGATAAATTGGGAAATTGGGATTGACATATACACACAACTATATATATAAAATAGATAACTGATAAGGACCTACTGTATCGCACAGGGAACTCTACTCAATACTCTGTAATGGGCAAAGAATCTAAAAAAAGAGTGGATGCATGTATATGTATAACTGATTCACTTTGCTGTATACCTGAAACTAACAGCATTGTAAATCAACTATACTCCAATAAAAATTTAAATAAAAAAAAAGATCCCATGAGAAACTTGTCAATTGACCATGACATGAAGCATACACTTAAGTCCAGTCAAACCCTGAGACAAGTGAATCCCATGGCAGTACCACGATTTATAGACGGTGCCCATCTCATCTTTTCTTTGGAAATCCAATCCTCTTTTTAGGCTCTGTGGCAGTTCTATTAAATTTGTCTGTAATATGTTATTCCTGAAACCTTTCGAAGGGGAATGATTGCAAATTGCATGAGTTGCTCAGGCCTTCTGGAAATTATGAGAGAATAGAGTGATGGCATTATGTTAGCTTTTGAAATTCACCCAGAAATAAAATGACTCCTTTTTTTTTTCTCCTTTAAGGCTCTCAACATGGACAACATGAGTGGCTGAGATTGAAATTGCTCTGCATTTGCAATTGGAACTCCTGTGGTGCCCCAGGAATACAATTATGGTGGGGAAATCATATAACAATAAGGGAAGCTGTCCTGATCAAAACAGTATTTTACTAAGTTCACTGAAGATTAAGATTGAATAACGCTGAAGTGTGAAATCCTCCATTATGCACTCAGTTCCAAACAAAGAGGTGCCTCTTTGCCAGATACTTGCAAATTTCTCTCGCCCTGGAAATGTTGAATATAACCCTCTGAGGTTCCTGGGAAATGCAGTTCTAAACATGAATAAACAAGATGCAATGATTCTACTATGAGTTCTCTGCCAAGATAATCTTTTTGTCATTTTAAAAGTGTGAGGAGGTGTGGGCAGTGGGCAAGAGTGACTGAGCCAGGATACGTGGATTCAAGTCCTCACTTGGCATCTCTTTTCTTACCACCTGGCTCTGAGCATGGGTCCAGTTCCCTCCCTGTTAATGGTGTGACAGCGCTGATGGATGACGAACAGCACCCCCTCTGCACTGTGATTTAACGGGTCTCTGGTTCTTGGACTAAAATAGTATTATTAGTAAGCATAGTAAATAATAGTAATCTTATTTTGGGATTTCTAAACCGACACAACTTAAACCAACTAACTAACAAAAAGGCTGATATACAACTACCAGATTTCATTTTTTCCAAGTAAAGACATTTTAAAAAAAAATACTCCCATCTACAAAAAACTTAATTACATTACATTAAAAAAAGGACAATTTAGGACCCAAACTTAAAAAGCAGGGAAGATAATCTTCAATAAAGAAAAGACCATTGAGAAGTTTGTGACAACTGTAGCGCACACACATACATGCACACACATATTTTTCTCATCTTGCATGGTCCAGTGAGAATTTTATCATGCTCTAAAATTTGTGAACCTTTGGGGAGTAAAATGAGTAGAAGTAAAATTGACAAATATATTAGAACAATTAAATTCAAATAGTATTTTTGGAAAATGTTAACCAATATCCCTTGCATGTACGCCAACAACAACAAAAAAATCTAAATACATGGGAAAGAATGAATTAGATGAATCAGTTTAACATCAATCAGTTGGTGTCTATATGATAAAACACAAAGTGATATCAGGACATGTACGTGTGTGTGGTGTGTGTGTGTGTGTACACATATATAATTTTAATTACACAAAAATTATAGTTTGGGAATATTTTGGGAGAAAATCAACTAGGAAGGAAAAAGTTAGCAGGTGCAAAGAGAAACAACTGGTCTAGGATGTTCAGTCCCCACACTCCTCCAATATGATCTTGTAATACAAAGAGGTACCCATACATCTAATCTGGGCATGAACCTACATGGAGTGAAACCAGGTAACAATGTAAGGGGAAGGGTTTGGGGGCTTTTGTTTTTGTTTTTGCCTTTGCAGAAGTATATAAATCCAAGTGTGTTTGAGAACTTTGGGAGAAGTTACCATCTGTGGCTTCTGGCACTAATTTCAGTTAAGATTAGTGAAGCTGATAAATCTCGTACTTGTAAAAGCTCATGGCCTCATTTCCTCTGCCATTCTGCCATCATTGTCTACAGGAAAAGGTGGAATTTACATTTCTGATGCCTGATTTGAGCCAGGGTCCTCCAGGCCACCAGTAAGGGAAGTGGCTTTCTCTGCATCTCCTTTCTCAGAGGATGACGTCTGCCCAGATAGGGAAGTAGAACCAGGAGTCCATAGAAAAGAATGTCATACACCTTTCAGAAAGTCAATTTGCCCTTGACCTCGTTCATTTAGTCAACATTATTCCCTCGGCAATTACTGTGTGGCAGGCATTATTCCAGGCACCGGAATAGATACAATGATGAATAAATCAGAGTCCTGCCTTTCTGAAGCTTCTAGTGACTCCGTGAGAGCAGCAATTAACCCAAATTACAAGGCAGAGTGAGAAGTTATCATATCAAAAAGGAAATTAACTTTGGAGTGTATAATACACGTTGTGTTTTTGCTGGTGGTGGTGACAGTGGAATGGAGGTGGTGCTCCAGGCAGAGGGAAGATTATGTGTAAAGCTGTTGACATTTGGAAGCATGCATGGAATATTCCAAGAATGGCAAGCACTGCAGCTGGACAGATGTACTGAGTATCATTCTCAGAGGGGAAGTCAGAAGTCAGTGTAGGAATACAGAGATCCAAAAGGAAGAAATGGCATTTTTTATGAGTTGCTAATGTGGTGTGGTTTAGGGGCAGGACAAGTGGATTTCCTGAAAAGTTACCGCACCTTCAGCTACAGACTCAGAAATTTCCACCAACAGAGAGCCCCCGCTTTGTGTGCTGTCGGAACTACCCACCCTGGTGAACCCCTTCCACCAACTCTGAGACTTTCAGAGGCTGATTCATCTCAGATTGGCAGGCTCCACTTAGCCCAAGCTCTGATCTTCCATTGTAACCATGGTGGAGTTGATTTTGGTTCCCCATCATTCCCTTTTAGAGTTCCTGGTAAATTCTAAACCATGTGTAATTTTCTTTTTGTTCATGTGTTCTGTTTTTCTCATGTGCTAGAATCTGGGATCTAAATAGTCCTCAGCACACTTACCTCTAAGAGATTTTGAGTGGAGTCTTAGTACATTACATCCCATCCCATCACTACTGGACCCGGAAGAATTACGAGGGGGACGTACCGAAGTAGAAACCTCCTTGCCATTGAATTTTTCAATATGAACTGGGCTTCCTATGGATGACCTTCAAAAGCATTCCTCCTGTCTCCCACCATCCATCCCAGCAGACAAGAATCACCTACCAGGAGAAGTGCATAGGTATTAAAACGAAACACGGAATTTTACCAGGGCTTGATATGGAAATTCTCTTGTATTTGTTTGAACAAGGCTCTTCGATCACAGAATCTGGATTTGCTACTTTAAATTCAAATTCAATGCACAAGTCACTTTGACAACATCCCTGATGGGGTTTCATACCTTGTTTGAACACCTTTACAAAATGTGAGCTCCCCACTTCAGAAAATAACTTTTCCCACAAGTTAGCACTAATTAATAAAAGCTACTTTCTTATATTCAAATAAAACCTGCTTTCTGATAACTCTCATCCTCTTCTTAAGCAACACAGAAAAGTTTTATGGCCCCCTTCCACATGGCATCACTTTATTTGAAATTTAACCATGAAGAAAGCAGTTATGCCTGGAGAGGTTAAAAGGCACACACAAGGATATACAAAATGTCCAAATTCTCAGAATAGCCAATACTCTTATTTTTAAATAGAGGCAAATTATTTTAAAAATTAGTGTATTGTTTTATAATTAGTTCCTAAAGCCCTATTGAATCATATAGTAATCTCTACCTCTACATTCAAGGATTTCAGAACACCACTCTCTTTGTTTAAAGTTGCACTGTCTATTTCTTTTCTTGCTGGGAATTTCCACCTTTCCTGAGTCTAATGTGCTTCTCTGGGGCAACTTCCTCACTTATTTCACCGTCTTTAATCTATCGTGACCTATATGCAAAATGAGCAAATTAAGAGTTGATACGCTTTGAGTGATGCTGGTCAATAGAAATGGAAAGGCAGCTTGCAAAAGGCTGCACATTTTAACTTTTAAAAGCTGCCTCTCCATTCTAACATTCTATTAATTATGCTCTGTTCTCACTCACATGGCCTTTCATTCATTTAATAGCAGTTATGTTCTGAGTGATTTGAGTGTTCAAGGTGACGTGTCCAATGAGATGGGCAGTTGCAAATGCTTTGACAGTCCCAGAGGGCCTGTTTCAGTAATTAGGCCAAGTAATTGTCCCTCTTAAAGGATTCTGAGTGCCTTTCAGCAGCTCCTTACTTTCCCTCTGCTTGTTTGCAGCCGGCAATATCTTACAAGCTCACTACATACAGTGTTAAATTTCACAATATCCCATTGAATCTGACTCTGTGCCAATCAGTTTCTATTTTAACGCATGAAGAATATCCTCTAGTTCAAGCATTTTGTTTTACTTGTTGGGAACAATGAACTCTCTTGAGGATATCATCCCTCATACAAATAGCAAACTCTTTTTCTGAAGAACTGTTTTTGTGTTGCTATGTATGGATTCATAGATCTCTGAAGCCCAACCATGAAATGCTTAACACCTTTGGACTCAGATTAAATACCCTGACTTGAAATAATCCCGTAATCTTCACATCAGCAGTCCAACTCCATACCGGAAAAGACCTTTTCACTGATGTCTGGGGTTCCCCCAAATGAGTAGCTAGCTCCAGCCAGGTGCCTTCCCCAAGGATATCATTTCAGCTGGAATTTGAGGTCCTGCTCCCAGTACTCTGATTCCTGAAACCCTTGAGGCTACTCTGTTCAACTAACTATCTTATATATCACAGAAGATATATATATCTTCTGTGCCCGATATCCTGAACAGATCTGTCTACCAAAAATACAGTAACATCAACTCCTGATCCCCTTAATAATAGTCTCCAGGACAACACAAATTACTCAGCTGTAGTGGGAATGGCTACTGTCCTGGCTCAGTCTCAAGTAAGAAGGTGAGATAAATATTCACTTTCCATAGGGGAGGGAGGAAATGGAAATGACAACAAAACCCAGCAAGGAAATACAAGGGGAAAAGCAGGAAAGGGCAAGGAAGGTCTTCATATCCCCAGTAGTCCCTAGATTCATGTCTCTCTGGATTGGGTCACTGAAATGGATGGCAGACTTCCAGGAGATACCTGGAAAAGCTGTGTCTGTCCTACAAGCTCCAGCTGGCCACAGAACCACAATCATATCCACCAATAGTCAAGCTGATGTAGATAATCATATCCTGGTGGCACCAAACTACAGTGAAAAGAAAGAATTTGGAGAGCACAGAAGGCCATGCAGAGCCCCTGAGCAACTAGTTAAATGGGCCTGTCTTGCTCCTTTCTTTAACTTCCTCGAAATAAAATAAAGCATCAAATTTAAATTTTGAAATCTCTATTTTGTATTGTGTTGAGGTTTTTCTGTATTACTACTACTGATAGATATCCCATTGGTCATCATAACCATGTGGTATGTGCCAGACCCTTAATTAGTTCTCCCATTTAACTCACACCTCATGATCCTCATTTCTTGGTCTAGAAGTTAGATCAAGAAGCTGAGACTCTGAAGGTCAAGTGGCTTTTCCAAGGCCACACAGTCAGGCAGTACCAGACCTGTGATTTGAATGCAGGTCTGTCTGGTTTCCAAAGACCACTGAGCTCTTCTCTTTACCTATTATATTCATTATGCCAAGTGTGTTTTTGGTCAGGATAAGGAATGATTCCTTCTCTGAGCCCTCAATCTTGCTCATGTAGTAAGTGCTCAGTAAACACTGGTGGAACTGAATCTGAGTTGCAGAATAAGGATAACAATTTCTTATCTGGGCTGGTGGTAAAAACCCACAGCTGGCAATGGCAGCATGGATACAGGTCCCTGCTCTCCTAGTATAAACCTCAGCGTTTGCTTTCCAGAGTCTCCAGAAGCCTTGTCTCAGGAAAAACCTGGAGCACAGGCACTTTTAAAAGAGCTCTGCAGCCTGCTAAATTCTAGGAAAAAAAGAAGTTCAGAGATAAATTTTGCTATTGAAAGAAGCAATCTTGAGCTCTGAGGGTTTAATTACTTATGCCAAAACAAAAGAGCCAGTTTAATAGGATAATTGCCCATGAAAGGGAATTAAATAGAATCAAAAGAAAATTTGAAGCCACAATATTCTCTTGCCTGCTGGAGGAGCAAAGCTAATTGTTTTCCATCTGAAGTTCCCTTTCGGTTGTTTCATCCCAGCTAATTTTTCAAGTTATTTGAATTACACTGCAGGTACTCATTTTAACTACTTAGGAAGTAAGGTTCCTCTCATTCTGGCTTTTGGAGTTGATTTGTTTAACTTGCTTTGGGTTGAAAATATTGACATCAGAAGATACAGCATAGAAAAAAGGGAACGATGAATGATTACAAGTGACCTCAGTTCTTACGGGATAAACTGCTTGTTGGTCCTGCCAAAACCCACTTTTGTAATAATATATATTTTAAGGGAGATTGGATTTAGAACAAGGAGAGCTTAATTCTCCTTTATTCTAATTCAACTTTATTCCACAGTAGTCAAAGCACACTTAAAATATCACGACTAGTTACTAACAGCCGACATTGTGAGGAGCGCTGGCAAATTGGAATAGTTCCCCAGAAGTAGGTGACAGAGTATGAACTGTTTCAAAAGATAAAAGGCTAATATCCTGTGTTAGCACATCTGGGGGGGAACGGTCCCTCTCAAGTTCTGCTGGAACGAACGCGGACTGCTGCTGTGTTTCCGAAGGACACCTTGGTAACACACACACAAGCGCCTGAAGTACTGCACGTGCCCTGTGACGCTACTCTCACCCTCCTCGAAGTGTATTCCAAGAAAAGTGTTGTCCAAGGGCCGCAAAGATGCTATTGCTATAATATGTTGTATTATTTTGAGCTTTTGGAGATTATACACACTGTAAAAATGGAGATTAGTTAAATACACTAAGGTGTTCCCAAGAGTATACTATGTAGCCGTAAATAAAATTTTAGATCAGTATTTATTGACATGTCTCCTCCATATGGTTATTGAGCTGTTTTGTGAGAGAAATTAAGTGGAGATCATGGAAATTTGGCTTGTAAAATCTTTGCACAAGCATTTTTTTCTACATTGTGCTTGGGCCAGATGTTGCTTAACTCCCTTTACATATGTGCTAAGAAACTTCTGTTAAGATTCTGCTGGTCAGTCTCCAAATTATTCTAAGATAAGCTGTGGCCCAAAGGGCTCCAACTGCTGAGGGACTAGGTGATAGTAACGTCAACAAATTTTACGTGTTTACTTTAGGAGACTGTAGGCCTTTCAAATGGAGGCAGCCTCTGGAATGTTTGCTAGATTGGCCTGAAACTCAAGGGAGAGTTTTGGGCTACAGGAATAGGTGATAAAATAAAGCCATGCCTTTGAATGAGATTGCATATGAGACATGTAGAGTGAGAAAGTGAGCAAGCCTGGAACAGAAGCCCAAGCGTGCTCTACATACGAGGGATAGACATTGGAATACACGCCGGCAAAGCCAAGTGGATAGAACCAACTGGTGATGTCCTCAGTGTTGTGGTGATAACACAAAGCTATAACTAAGGAGAAATGTTTTCCAAGTAGGAAGAGAGGAGCCAATCTGAATGTCAGGTAAACTGAGGACTGAAGAAGCATTTATTATCCCTAAGCATCAGGGACTACAGGTGACCAAGCTAAGGTAGGAAGGAGGAAGCCATATTGAGGTGGGTTCATGAGGTCAACAAGGGGAAGCAGCGAATGCAGACAATTTTTTCAAGTTTGATCATACAGGGAAAGGGATGGATAAAGAATTAGCTGAAAAGGAAGGAGAGATTGCTGGAGGTTCTATTCCCACTCTCCCTTTTTCCCCTTATTTGTTTAACAGAGAGGATTTTAAGATGTTTGAATGCTGTTGGAAGGAGCCAGTTTATAAAGATAAGATGAGGTAATGGGGTGCATCCCCAGCAGGTGGGGATGGGGGCATGGGTCATGGTGCACAGGCGGAAGGGTCACCCTTAGATGAGACAAAAGACTTCCTTTCCACCATATGCAGATGTGGGGTGAGGAAAGAGCATACAACCGCAGGAGTGCAAAGGTATTATATCCGGAGGCCGATGAGACCCTTGAACTAGGGTGACGGACTGGCTGAGGGCACTAGGGAGACCACCCACCATGCATGTCTAGAGACACCAGCCTGTGAGGCTGTGTCATTTTCTCTGCCGTCATCCAATAGCCCAGATGGAGAGAGAAAGAACAGACTCTCACTCAGTGAAGTTAAACAGCTAAGCCAATATCATGCAGTAAGTCCCTTCATTCAACAAATATTTAGTGCCCATCCATTATGAGCCAGGCAATGTATTTTAAGCACCTGTGAACAAATAGATTCCATAAAATGTCTACACTTACAGAGTTTACATTTTAGCGGACACAGTTTTAGAATCAGAGTCATACCTGTATAAATTCAAATCATTTCAATCTCCTAGCGATAAATCTCTCTTCCTACCTTTGGGGAAAAAATAAAGCCCTAAACTTTTAAAGTGAACCCATAAAATATCAGTGGAATTAAAGTTTATACTGTGTCTTTACAGCATATATGCCACACAGGAGACAATATAGTCTTAGACTCTAAGGAACAAATTTTTAATGTAATAATGCTGACAACTTTTGACACTAGAGTTTCTTCCCCTAGACTCTGTGCTCTTTTAATTAAGGGAATGTTTCTTTTTCATGTTTATGTTCCCAGTGTCTAGCACAATATCTGGCACATATTGTATTATACGCCCAATAAAAGTTTGTTGATTTAATGAATGAACTAGTTCAAACGTGACAATTCTATAAATGGAAATAGTGATCTGTAATAAGAAGTTGAATGTCACATCAGAGGAAAATATGATGTCTCAGGATTGTCTTTCATCACGTTCAACACCAAACATATATAGAACTCATTAACAATGACAGAGGCATCCATCATTACCATGCAGTATAAAACACAACAACAACATAAAAGCTCTAAGTGGGGGCCATAACTCATATGGAAAATCTGGAAGGTGAGTTATAACTTTAACAATGTTAATTTCAGCAATTTTCATTCAAGCTGCAAATTTCGGGGGTTTTATCGCTAGACTTTTACAACCTTCAAACTCTTGCCCCAAAGTTCCATAAATTTTGAGTGGAAGATCCGCTTAGTTGTGAAACACAGTTATAGTTTGATGTAGGCTGAGTCATTTGGGGCTATAAAGCTATGGGAAACAGAAGAAACAAGGTTGTTTGTGGTGGTTGATTTTCTGAAAATAAAAATTGGTGAGATAAAAGAGTCCTCATCTTCATAAATTTCTTGTTTCACCCATGCAAAAGCTCTGTTCACTAATTCACTGATGTTCTGTTTGATTATCTATAACCTGAGCATTATATTAGTGATGACCATAATCGTTGCTTGATAAGTGAGTTTGGCCAGATGTTCTGCAAAGAGCACAGTTTTTGGAGACCGGAGACCTGAGTTCAAATCCTG